>NC_143021.1:92120337-92291574 GCF_055824585.1 Amblyomma mixtum
TTGCAATTTGATTGCATCACATTGTATCGGGCAGTAACTTGTAGTGTAGGAGGTGAGGTGGTCGTGTTAATAGTGTCTGTATAGAAGTAGAATTTGTAAGGGAGTGCAAATAGTACTTTTTCCAATTAGAATACCTATACTGGTACTCGTCGTCAATGTGCGCAGTTTTTGGAAGATTAATTGCAGAAAAATACAGGGGAGCATATTCAAGCGGTGTGTCAATTATTCGAAAAGTGTCTGAAAATTTGAGAGAAAATTGGATTCATTTAAAATAATTTTCAACATATACTGTTTGATTCGTTCGACTAACTGAACAGAAATTTATTCAATTATGCTGTCCAAAAACTTGAAACATTCACAAACCCCTAGGCATTGTCCTCATTTTGTGTGTGAGGGTTGGGAATGGTATGTATGGTTGTATGGTTGTCTGAGCTTCATGTCCTGAAAAGGGATTCCTGGTTTGGTGTTGTCTTGCATTACTGTCAATCTCTGGTCGTTTTGACATGTTACGCAGTGCCAGTGTTGAGGTAGCCAGTACTGTATGTTTTGTCCTTAATTTTTCGGAAGTGTGAATGATTTCAAGCTGGCTCTTGCTCAGTTGAGTGTGAATTTGTTTCGAGTCATGTCTTTGTTAGTACATAGGTCGGGTTTTGTTTCATCAAACAGTGTTGTTCAATGGCTCCACATTTTTTGTTTTCATTTTTGGAGCACTTGACTGATTGTGTGTTGGTGTATAACCACTGCACGTGTCCTTTAATTTGTATGCACTGTGATCCATGCCACTGGCTGTTTGCAGAAAAAGCTATTTCTCGCAAACACTGCGGGGTCAGCATTCTTTATTGTCCTATCTCATTGATTGTTTGCTCTTTCGAAATATTTTTTCCTTGCCTTGTACAACTTTTTCTGCATTCTTATTTGACGCTCCCACAGCTTCGAACTCTTTTTACCTGGCTGCATAAAAATCCTGCCTGAGCAGCTTCGGCTCTTCTGGGAGACCAGGGAAATCGAGCCAAGCTGACTCTTGAGGCAGTACTATTTTCTGTCACTGTGTGAATCAACACTATGTTCAAAATTTTAGCACCTAACTCGGGAAAACAGGCCATATCGAGGTGGTGTGCGTAAAAATAATTTCACCGATCAGTTTAAATACACTGCTCTTTTGACGCATATAATAGCCAAGTTATAGAGCTTTCTTCGATGACAAAGGAAAACGCGCTTTGCTTAAGAACGAAAGATATCTTTACAAAAACAAAAGAATTGCAGATATGCATAAGAATGTGACACATTTAGTCAGAAAAAAGGCGATTAAGAAGTCTAGAACATCTTTTCTGCGCTCCTGCATGATAAACCAGCATTCTAAATTAACAGACATCTTCCTTCTGAACTTCGCGATCAGTAAAAAATAATTGTTCTCGCCAAGTCCTTCGGACTACTCTACAGCACAGTGCCAAAGTCGGTCCCAGACTCTTTTGGCGAAGACTGGATCAGCGGCTAACCGTTTGCACAGAACAATCCATAACATGCCAGGTACCTTAAGAGAGGCCCACAAAAAAGTGGGCTCCTCGGCAACGGCGAAATCGAAAGTTGCAGACGGCCACTTGTTAATCGGGCCACTGCAGAGCACTCACCACTGTGATAATTAATTAAACCCGACGAATGAATGTCATCTTTCGCACAAACCTCTCGCTTGCATCTAAAAAGTATAGTCACAATGCAGCAGAATTGGGAAGAAAACCGCCACTGCTGACCAAAAGCCGGTGCGAGCTCATTGACAACGAATTTCGGACAGCTCACATTAACGCGGACTGCATCAAATGAACAGATGCATGCAGTTCATTTCAGAACACGGCATAATATTCAAGCGATTCTGAACAAAACGAGTTTTCTCATTCAAGTCACGCGAAATTCAACTTGTGATGAAAAAAAAATGTGCGAAAAAAATAGTTTCACCATGCGCGATTTGAACCCACGCACTCCGATTGCCTGTCGACTCTTCGGAGCGACGCGTTAGACCACATGGCCACAGAACAGCGCAGAGTAATACACCTCTCTTTATTTTATTTTGCGGACTACTTCCGTAGCCTTCACAGCGTTGCACGTGTACCTAGTCGCCATTAGCAGTCAGCTGATGACGGGACCGTTGCGTTGGTGGCGGTCCCTCGCGGTACAAAGCAAAAATTGATAATGCATGAATCGCTCTAAAGCGTTTTAAATTCAAATCTTGCACACTATAAAATGCTTATAAAGATGTACTAAGTGCATTATAAAATTCAACAAACCTCGTTTGTCTAACTGCACACGCAATGCACTTGGTGGAGCGACACACAAATGAAAAATGCACCGGCGGTTGGCTCACGTGACCCGATCTTTGTAGACCGCCCAAGAAGCCCATGAGGTGGCGCCGATGTGATGATAAAGCACGGAATATATCCAGATAACCCAATGAAGTTGGAGGCGTGACGAGGGTGGGATTGTGTCTTACTACCATTAGTTCACTCATCTGAGGGCGTCGCCAGAGCTCGGGAAGATTCCGAGTTTCAGCAAACTCGGGCCTTCCAGCATAGCGCCCCAAGTGTCTATTTTGTTTATTGTTCTGCACGTGACAATTCACAATTGACTGCTCTTTTCAGAGGACTGTTTTATCAATTTTGTAAAACTATGTGCTGTGCAAGTGCTTGCTGTCTGGGTGGCGGGAGCTTTGTCAAGCTGCAACTAAGCAGCTTTTTCTTCCGTCACCTTTTTTGCTCAAGCAAAATAAAGAAATTTCTTCTTCTTCTTCTTCTTCTTCTTCAGTAATGGGAAACCGAGAGCCTACCGGGTCGGCTGCTTCCAGCGAGGAACACCTAGTACTCAACTCTGCTGCCATTGTCATGTGATAGCTACCCAGCACCTCCACCACACTGGTACAGGTTCTATTTACACAATGTTATCTACAAGATAGGTCGACCAGAGCCTGGTGCGCCAGCGGAAAAGAACTGGGCTTCCTCTTTTTCTTGCAGCTGGCGCACGTCTTCTTCGTTCCTCAGGACCCATGCGCAGCACGTGACAATACGTTCTCTTTTGTCTTCAAGTTAATAATTTACGCTACTCTCTTCCAGATAGAGCACGACCCGGAGTACGCGTCATGTGCGCCAGTGCAGTTGATACATTTCGGTGTGCGCTCACCTTCCTCTTCGGTGTGTTCGTTTTCGCCATAGTTAATGCAGTAAGGCTTCCCTCGGCGTGACATCGAGCCATGTAGAAAACGCCGCCATTTGAAACGCCTTGCGTTTGGTGTATATAGAATACATAGTTATTCTTCAATCTCCCGATCAGTACTCTGTAAAAGTTCCGTGCCCCGAAATTAGTATAGTTAAGGCTGCGGTGAGGTGTGACCTGGAAATCCATTTCGCCAAGCTTTTTCAGTTACCAGTCTGATGCTTTGGTCTTTAGGTCTCCTGATGGTTGCTTCCTCGTTTTGAATTATTTTCCAACATGGTTCTAAATATTTGCAATTGTAAAAGCTGACAAACCAGCTAGTTTCGCCGGCTATGAAATGCACAACAAAATCTTTAGAAAGATTTCCGTTGACATTTGCGGCACACGTTTAACCTCGGTCCGACCCCCTTTCCGGGGACCGATCAGAAGGATATTTTGTTAGCCATAACATGGTATATGTTATTCGGTAACCGGGCTGGTCGCCCAGCATGGAGCCCATCATGGGAATGCATTACACGCACTCAGCATACGCGGCCACTATAACTCCATGCATAAGGGCCAAAGTAGACCAGTAGGCACAGGGTTAGCCCTTGCTGCCCAGAAAATAAGGAACAAGTGAGATGACAGGATAGGTGGGAGAGGAAAGATAAGAAAGAAAAGGGTGGACAGTGAGACAGGAGATGGCACCTGGCTGATTTCCCCCGGGTGGGTCAACCCGGGGGTACTGCCTGAGCGAATCGGGGGCCTGTAAGGTTCCAACACTCCGGGTCTGCTCAGCCACCAGGATTCCCTTTTCCCCAGAAATGACAAAGCCAGGCACAGCCTAAGCATGGGTGCTGGGGTAGTACGTGATGGCGCACTACTCACCAACATCCCCAAGCGGGGATGCATTTGCCAGTAAAAGCATGCTAAGGCCATAGAGACGCCGTAGTGGAGACTCCGGATAATTTCAGCCACCTGGAGTTTTTCAACATGCACTGACATCGCAGAGTGCACCGCATCTGTCATTTGGCCTCAAGATATAAAATCAATATGTGACCTCCGTGGCCGGGATCGACCCTGGGTCTTTCGGAACAGCATCCGAGCACCATAACCATTGAGCAACCGCGGCGGCTATTTCTCAATTCTGGGGAAGAGATGATAGCGGATTTCATCGGTGTCCTCCAGGATTTGAACCAGTAAAACCCAAATATATTAAAAAGTTAAGGACGAAGTTTATCCGTAACATCGGTAGCGTTAAGGAACAGTCGTTTAACCTTCCAAAATCCTGCCACCGCTGCGGCATTCACGCTACTCTCGACTATGCGAGCACGGTGTTTCTCCATCGGCATATACACTTTAGGTTGGTTTGGTTTATGGGGTTTAACGTCCCAAAGCAACTGAGGCTATGAGAGACGCCGTAGTGAAGGGCTCCGTAAATTTCGACCACCTGGGGTTCTTTAACGTACACTGACATCGCACAGCACACGGGCCTCTAGAATTTCGCCTCCATAGAAATTCAACCGCCGCGGCCGGGATCGAACCCGCGTCTTTCGGGTCAGCAGTCGAGCACCATAACCACTGAGCCACCGCGGCGGCAGCATATACACTTTAAACACGAATACGCCTATATGAGAGTACAAAGGGAGTAAGGTGTCCTCTGGAGCACTGGCTTCTATAAAGGGAGTGCGGTAGTGGACAACCCAAGTTTAGCGCGTCGTGGCTACACCTATTGTCCGGGCAGGGCCGACGGGGCAGTGCAGTCAGCCGCCCTTGTGTCTCACCCCACATCGTCCTGGGCAACAGGCACGAGGAAAGCCCTCTTTGAAGCTGGCAGGCAGCGTCGTCGGATGGTCGACCGCAAATGGCCCAGTAGCAACCAGAGTAACGCGGCGTGTTTCGTACTCGCCGAGGCTGCGTTTTAGTTCTGAATTCGCCGTTTCGCGCATACCTGGCAAAATTCCTTTTGAAAAAGCAATAAATGAAATTGTTCATTACTTTTCTGAAAATCGCAGCAATTGATAATTACTGGTCACAGAAAGTAATAACATTACCATTCAATTAGTTCCGAAAAGTAATGCAATTACATTTAACTTACTTTTCGCGATTCACGCCTGATCACAGCTCTCACACTGACGGGCAAACAGGACTTTGTTTTAATGAAAGAGCTAGGGAGCACTACAATTTGGTCAAGGAAGGGAAGAGTGGGCATCTTGCCATACATTGTCGTGACTGCGAATGCAAACCCATATTTGGGAAAACCAAATTCCCAGGGCGCGGGAAAGACCAAGTCGAAAGAGAGATTGTGGAGGCGTACCCTATTATATTACCAGGCAGACAATGTATCAGCGCACCATCTTTAGTTTTGCATGATAATGAAATAGCATTTTTGGAAAAGTGATTGTTTTCCGCATGATCAGTAGGACTGTACATAAGCTTCAGTTTTTCAATAAACTATCAGTTGGAAATGCAGCGCCTCGTCCTGTCGTGTGTGTTCTCTCTTGTCCCCGTTACGTTCGCGCTGCCACAGAATTTTGTATTATGTATGAACACCAACTAGCCCAAACTTCAGTACTTCTTCACAGTGTATTATTGCTCACTTGCTGCTGGTCCGTTCGTCCGATGGTCTGGCGGCGGATCATTCGTCGGGTAGGCTGCTGCGCCTGGCTTAACGTGATTAAGGTGCCTACGAACCGTTCCGTTTTTAGACTTGATTAGCCAAGATCGATGTCCGAGCCTCTTCAATACGGTTCCTTCAATCCAAGCAGGGCTTCCTGTGAAGTTTCGAATAAAGACCGGTTGGCCTATGTGCACTCTTGTCGGCGAATTAGTCACGCTGTGGTCAGAGGTAGCTTTCTCAGCAGGATGAAATCAAACAGCGCAAGGAACGGGACGAAACACGAAGGAAGAAGACACAGACACGGGCGCTGACTAACAACTGAAATTTTATTTCGATGAAGGACACATATATAAAGTACAAAGAGGGGGGTGTGTGCAAGGCGATCCTGCACAATCACCGAAACAGGCGTTTCCGTCAGCGAAGGCGTTTCGACGAAGGCGTTTCCGTCAGCACCAAGCTTGCAGCACATCTTCCGGGGCACAGAACCACGCTAGGAGCGCCACGAAAGTATAGATGCGTACTTTTACGACCTCACCACAGCAAGCTGCAACATCGGCGACAAGGCATGCATCCAATACCTGACCACTGGACTCTTAGATCCGGAGCGGTCCCTAAGAGTCAAACTATGGTATACCCCAGACGAGCTGCTTCGATACATGAAGCAACTCTATGAACGATGGATGCCTTAAACAAAACGGAAGCCAAGGTGTTGTGAAGGTGTAGGTTGCGCAACCACGGGACGAACCACGAAGAAAAGAACAGAGACACACACAAGCGCACTAACAACTGTTTACTTCTTCTTGGGAACGCATACTTATACACCTGGCCACGCATGCTCAAATGCAATCTTTAACAACAATAGTCATATGCCAAGGGCTGCTAACGCAGACGCGAACGCAAAAAAATTGATTTCGGCTACGTACAGAGCCACGGACGTATCACTGATAGTCTACAGCGTTTTCATTTATGTGGAAAGCTTCCAATGCCAGCCGCGCGTGTTCATTTTTGCTTTTTCCTAGTATCACGGTCTCGTCAAGTCGCGGTGCGCAATTGCGGCAAGAACTAATATGGGACACAAGGTATGCCCCTTTGTCTGTGCTGTTCTTAACTTTATTTCCATGCTCCCTGAGTCGCTTGTTTATACACCGCCCTGTCTGCCCGATGTAGGTTTTACCACATGAAAGAGGGAAGGAATAGACCACCCCGGTGGCGTAAGGGATGTAGGAAGTCCCGTGCCTGATTAGGCATCCATTCCTTCTATCACCGCACGTGCGGGAGCACAGCTTCCAGTTTATTCGGCGCAGAAAACGCCAGAGGGACACCATGCCTGCCTGCAACTCTCTTGAGGTTACGAGACACCTTATGCAGATATGGCACCACCACAGGCCTCAACGCTTCGCGTTCACTCGTCCCCCTTATACTTGGCGAGCCGGTCTTCATCTTTCGTATCAGGGCCTCGGCAACCGCCGTCAAGAGCGACATAGGGAAACCTGCTGCTGAAAGCCGGCGGACCTGATTGTCAAAACTTGCCTGCAATTGATGCACACACGACTTTTTGAGAGCCAATTCCATGCATAGGGATAGGGAAGCAATGCCTCTTTTCACAATTTTGGAATGCTCAGATTTGTACGGCAAAAGTTCCTTTTTTGCACGAGGTTGCCAAGACCAACATACATGCCGCACGCAGAACTCTAGTTTGAGGTCCAGGAACTGCAGAACACTCCTGTGGGGTAATTCGTGTGTAAAACATCATGTACCAACTAGGCCCAACCCAAGTTTTATTGGAGGAAGCCAAGATCCCCTATCACGAGGACCATCAGCCACCGGTTACTCACCGTGTGCGCCTCACCAGAGACAAAGGATCGACGAGGGCACCAAGGAGAAAAGTACAAGGTGAGAGGCGAGCCTACTTAATTTGTTTTAAATGCTCTTCACACGGGCAGTTTTCGGCAGCATGCCCAAAGCACCAGCGTAAGCACCGACGCAAGAATTGCGGAAAAAGTGGGCTACGAGCCAAAAGGTTGCTTTTTGAAGAGAGTTGTGTTGTGTTGGGTTTATTGGCGCATAAGCAGCTAAGGCTATCATGCGCCAAGAACAAGATATGGAAAAATTGGCTTGAGCAGAGTGTGAAAGCAAAGTTGATAAAAACGGTGGTGTAAAGGGCCTAAAAGTTATTTTTATTACCTGGCTGATTAAATACAAACTTTTTAGAAATGGCTGTTTGCAGAAGCTTTTAAAAGTTGGTTAACCTCCGTGGACATCCTTGGCTTGCCAAGGATCTCGAGGCCCCCAACTACTCATAAAAACCTCAGCCTCCCTCTCAGGACTGAGAACGTGGCTGAGGTGTATCGTTCTAAGTAGAGAAGCACAGGGTCAGAACATTACAGGTTTTGAAGAACACCGGCTTCCCTTAAAAAGCTAAAAACATCAAGTATATTAACGGGTGCATGTTCAGCAAAAATCAACGCTGGATGAAATGGGATATGTTCTTTGTAAAATGTAGCAAAATATTTTTTCCTTAATGATTCAAGTTTTGTGCAAGATAGTAGTATGTGGTTTACAGTAAGTTCATGTCCGCATTGCTCGCAAACAGGTTTGTCTTTGTTTGTTAGCAGGAAGTTGTGGGTGAGATGTGTGTGTCAAATACGGAGACGGCATAAAATAACTTCGATGAATCGTTTTTGGTGTGAGCATGATTTCCATTCGTCTAGAATGGGTTTTACTAAATGTAGCTTATTATTTCTTTCGATATTCCATTGCGACTGCCATTTATTTCTTAATTTTCACTGCACCAACTTCATACCATCTTTGTAGGGAATGTACACTTTCTTTATTTCTTTGTTCCGAGCTTTTCCAGCACATTCATCTGCCTTCTCATTGCCAGTGATTCCAATGTGACTGGGAACCCAGGAAAATTTTATGTCTTGTCCCTGTATTGTGGCTTTTGTTATGCTGTGTATGATGTCACCAATTAGTGGTGTCACTGCATTTCTATGGTGAAGTGAGGTTAGTATGCTCAGAGAATCAGTGTAAACGATACTGTTTTGAATGTTCTCATTTATTATTTTTTCTGCAGCCACCGAGAAGGCGTAACACTCGGCGGTGAAAATGGATGCGCACTCAGGCAGGCGTACTACTTTTTCCCAATTAGTCTGAACCACAGCACTTCCGACGTATTGTGCTGATTTTGATCCATCAGTATAAAATGCTTCGTATTCTCCGTATTTTTCGTTTAGTGCTAAATACTCTTGTAATATCTGTTCATGCGGTGTATGCTTCTTCCAAAATTGTGTTAGTGTGAAGTCGCACACAGATGGTAGGCAGTACCAGGGCGGGAGTGGATCACGTTTGCGGGCAATATTAGGCAATGTGTTCATTATGTCTAGTTCTTGGCATTTCTCTTCAAAGCGGAGAAGAAGTGGCCTGATTGCGAGGGGTCTGTTGGTGAATAGTGTTCGGGATGGGCACTTTGTAGCAAGTGGGTAACAGATGTGTTTAGGCTGGGAACGGATCTTTAAAATATATGAGCATGTGAGCGTTGTTTTCCTGTCTGCAAGTGGTGGTTCATTGGCTTCTACGTACAGGCTTTTTATGGGTGACGTCCTGTACGCACCAGTTGAAAGACGCAATCCCAAATTGTGCACAGGATCCAGTCGCTTCAAGTACGATGGCCTTGCTGATCCATACACTATGCAACCATAATCTAGAATAGAACGTACTGCAGAGCGATAAATGTGTAGAAGACATACCCGGTCAGAACCCCAGTGTTTGCGTGAAAGGACTTTCAGTATGTTCAGTGCTAGCGACGCCTTCTTTTTCAGTGCGTTTATGTGAGGCAGGAAAGTAAGTTTTTTGTCGAAAGTGATGCCTAGAAATTTGTGTTCCTTTTTTAAAGGCAGCTCGGTTTGGTTTAGGTGTAATGTTGGATTTGTGTGCAAGCCTCGTTGGAGTGAAAAAAGTAAGGCCACTGTTTTCTGTGGTGAGAACTGGAAACCATTCTTGTCTGCCCATGTTGCCATTTTGTTGATTGTAAGCTGTACTTGTCGTTCGCATACGGATATATTGGAAGATGTGCACGCTATCTGAAGATCAACATGCATGGAATACATAATGGACCTTGGGATTATATTTCTAATAGAATTCATTTTTACAACGAAGAGAGTTGTGCTTAAAATGCACCCTTGAGGAACTCCATTTTCCTGAATGAAGTCCCTCGAAAGGGTCGAGCCTAGGCGGACATTAAATGAGCGGTTAGACAAAAAGTCTTTAATGGAGTTCAGCATTCTGCCACGGATGCCGAGCTCAGCTAAGTCCTGGAGGATCCCGAACCTCCAGGTTGTATCATATGCTTTCTATAAATCAAAAAAGACGCTAAGACAGTGTTGTTTGTGTATAAAAGCTTCTCTGACAGTATATTCAAGGCGGACTAAGTGATCTGTGGTGGAGCATCCTTTTTTAAATCCACACTGATGGATATCAAGCAGTTCACAGGATTGAAAAACAAAGGTTAGTCTTATATTTAGGACACTTTCGAAGGATTTGGCGAGGCAACTGGTTAAGGCTATGGGTCTATAACTGCTAGGAGAGGTTGGGGGTTTACTAGGTTTAAGAAACGGGACAATAATAGCTTTCTTCCAGGCTTCAGGTATTTTCCCTGACATCCAAACTGTGTTAAAGAATCTCAAAAGTGCTTCTATGGCAGGCTCAGAAAGATGTGCAAGCATTTCATAATGTATATGGTCGGGTCCTGGAGCAGTTTTTTTTCCGGCAGACAGTACTCTCTTTATTTCTTGGCAGGTAATTAGACTATTGTATTTTTCATTTGCACCTCCAGTTGTTGGGAGCCTCTGTTTTTCAGCTGTATTTTTGTATTTTAAAAAGGACTGCGTGTAGTGTGATGAACTTGAAACTGCAGTGAAATGTTCCCCCAATATGTCAGCCTGTTCCTCTATGCTTGTTTGTGTTCCGGGTGTTGTTAAAAAAGGAATTGTGAATGGTGAAAAGTTACCGTTTATTTTTCGAACCTGCTCCCACATTTTTTTAGATGGGATCTGACTGTTGATAGTTGAAACATAATTCTGCCATGAAGCTTTTTCGGCACTGCGACGGACATACCGAGCTTTAGCTTTTGCCTTTTTAAAATTTAGGAAATTTTCATGTGTCGGATACCTACGGAATTTACCCCACGCTCTATTTTGCTGTTTTTTTGCTTCTTTACAGTCCTTTGTCCACCATACTTTATGGTTTTGTCGCGCCACTCCTGACGACTGAGGAATAGCTGTGAGTGCGGCAGTTATGATACAATTAGTGGACTCTTCGTTTATCTGGTCGCTGGTGAGATTTTCTAAAACTATATCGTCTAAAGTTGCCTTTGCTTTAAAAAGTGACCAGTCGGCGAGGTGAAGTTTCCAGCGCCGTGGCCTTGTGGGGATTATTTCCGGTGGGGATGTTAAAGTGATTAGTACAGGGAGGTGATCGCTGCCATATGGATTGTCAATGACGTCCCATTTAAAATCATTAAAAACAGAAGGTGAGCTAAAAGACAAATCTAAAAAGGTCATTTTCCCCGAGGCAGGGGAGCAGTAGGTGGCTTTTCCTGTATATAAAAGACATACATTGTTTGTGAGGATAAAATCTTCGATTATTTGACCCCTAGAGTCACAGTGCTCGCTTCCCCAAAAAGGGGAGTGAGCGTTAAAGTCCCCAACTACTAGATACGGCTCTGGAAGTTCATTGACAAGTTGTTGTAAATCGTGGACTGTTAATGTAAAGTGTGGAGGAATATATACAGAACAGATAGAAATTGTTTTATGGCTGACGACACTGACCGCAACAGCTTCGAGTCTTGTTTTTAGTTTAAGCTCTCGAGCTGGGACACCGTTTTTCACTATGATGGCTACGCCTCCCGACAGCCTGCTCGCCTGCTCTCGATCGCGGCGGAAAACAGTATAATTCTTAGGAAAGTTATTTTTTTTGGGACCTAAATTTGTCTCTTGTAGACATAAGGCAACAGGAGCGTGCGCTCCTAGTATGTCTTTTATATCACTGTAGTTGTTCAGAAGTCCTCTACAGTTCCATTGTATTATGAAAGCCATCTTAATTTTGTGCTTCTATAGGGTGAAAAAGTAGATTAAGTTGTTGATGGCCCCGTGACTCGGGGCCTGTCTTTTTTTGACCGATCCAGGGAGCTCTGCCGACCGTCCGACGTGGACGGCGCGGGGCTGCCCAGGGTCGTGTCCATCGCCTCTGTGGAGGCGCTGGACGACCGTGCAGGAGGTATGTTGATTGTGGAGTTTGACCTCGACCTGTGGGAAGAGGTCTTGAGGCCCGCCGACCCGGGGGTCCGCGTTGCCTCCTTTGGGGTTTGCGGAGTAGCGCGAGCTACTCCACACGGGGGCGCGGGTGGCCCCGCCACAGACACACTGCGTGTGGCCTGGACGGGTGCCGAAGCCTGAAGTGGTGTGCCGCGCCCACGCACCACATCAGCGAAGTTTGTTTTTGCACTGAAAGAGAATGTGTTCGTTTGAGCATATCGCCTTCGTGCTTCTTTGAAAGAAATGTTTTGTGTAGTCTTGAGAGTAATTATTTCTTTTTTCCAAGAAGGACAAGCTCTGGAGTAGGCAGCATGGTCTCCTTCACAGTTTGCACACCGCGGTGTAGCAACACATTCTTCAGATTGGTGTTCCTTTGACGAGCATTTTGCGCAAGTTTTGCGGCCGCGACAACTCTGTGAGCCATGGCCGAATCTCTGACAGTTAAAACATCTTCGTGGGTTGGGTATATATGGTCTTACATTTATTTCAGGTAACCAGCTTCAATGCTTTCAGGCAGTGTGCTGGTATTGAAGTGAGGATCAGGTGCTTCGTGTCTATTTCCTTGTTATCCTTCCGGATCTTTATGCGTTGAACATTTATGACATCTTGGTCAGCAAGGCCCTCAAGCATTTCTTTCTCACAGAGGTGGATAAAGTCGATTTCAGATATGACGCCTCGGACAGTGTTCAAAGATCGATGTGAAGTGACAGAGACTGGGATTTCCCCAATGGACGCAAGGTTTGAGAGTTTAAAGTGTTGGACAGTGTCACGAAGTTCGAGCAGTAAGTCACCACTGGCCATTTTGGATACCTTGTACCCAAGGCCCAAGGTGTCTGTAAGGCACTTTGCTACTAGGAACGGGGATATCAGTCTTGCTTGTTTTCCTTCTGCTTCGCTATGGACAACATGAAATTTTGGGAAAGAGCTTTCTTTTCTGAAAAAAAATCGTCTGCATCGTTCCGCCCTCTTTTTAGAGAGCGATCTGGTTTGGAAAAAGGGGGAGCCATAAATAATTAATGTTTTTCAGTCATGGTGCCAGCCACCCACCATGGAGCCCAACAAGGGGACGGGACAGGAACTTACAAGCAAGTCCTGCCCACGCCAGCTGTACACCCCAACTATAACCTAATATGACTCAACTCAGGGTAGTTGGTCACACACGGTTAACCCTCGCCGCCAGGAAAAAGAGGAAAAAACTAAGAAGAGAGGAGGATACAGGAAAGTTCTAAGAAAGGAAATAGGAAAGTGAAAGATAGAGAGGCGGACAGGAAAAGGCGACTGCCGATTTCCTCCGGTTGGGTCAGGCCGGAGGTGCCGTCTACAGGAAGCTGGGGCCAAAGTGGTGTGTTGCCTCCGCCGAGGGGCCTTAAGGGTCCAAACGCTCGGCATCGGCTCAACCACCAGGATCCCCTTTTCCCCGGACACGGCGATGCCACGCACGGCTAAGCGCGGATGCTCGGGTCCGTGGTGACATATTGTTCACCATCATCCCCCTGCGGGGATGTCCCTGCGGATGCTCGGGTTAACCCCGTGGTGTCGCCACTCACCAACGTCTGCATGTTGCAGACGCCTCCCTGCGGGGGGCTTTTTGAAGAGAGCTTCAGGAAACACACGCAACGGAAGCTGCAGTGCTAACAAAACAAAACATGAGAGTAGGTAGCATGTAAACCGAGTCAGAAGCATGTCATGAACGCCAGCCTGGACGGAGAAAATATTAAAGCATTACGTCGACCAGGGAAGGCAGTGCATAACGGTACGACAAAGCGAAGCACGAAATATGCACCGTTCTTACACCGACGAAATCTGCGACGAAGAAAGCAGTGTTCTCGGCACGGGCTACAATATTCGCGCGCATCACACCCTCCGAGCTGCGCCTAGACCGAACAAAAAACGACCGAAGGCAATCGGCGGCGCACTAAAGAAACAAAAAAAAAGAAAGCTTCAACAAACCACGACGAACAGCGTCAAGTCATCAGCAGGCGACATGGTGTCGCTCGAGGGGAAGCCGGCTGCAAAGTTAGCTACGCCAGTTACGCAAAGCATATGAAGGCCCAAAGACCACCGCGCAAAAGCTTCCCAACCAAAGACACAAAGTGCCAGCCTTCCCCGAGGACCACGGATTCGCGCGATTCCACGAATACATGCTGCCCGCGCACAGGATCAAGAACTTGCCGGTAGGAACCACGACCAGCACGGATCCATCGCCGGACACCACCAGCCACGCGGACGAGGCAACGAGAAAAAAACTGACACAAAGACAGAACGCAGTAGTAAAAATTTATTGAAGCCAAACAGCGCAACGGCGCAGAAGCGCCGAAGAAAACACAGGACAAGCGCTGAATCACAACTGAAATTTATTCAAGGAGTGCAGTACAGTCGCGGGCAAAAAAGATTAGCACACATGACGGAACACCAGAGCACCGGAATGACAACGCGTGGCGCTGCGGGTGGCGAAGAGGCTGATAACGAGAGTGCCGGGCCATTCCCATTCTACAGTATTAGGGGGGTTCAGCGGACTGCCACGGAAAGCAAAGTTACTGGCTAAAAGTAGCGCTATCATCTATTGTTCCTGCGAGTTCTTTTTGATAGACCATCGCGGACATTAAAAAAAAACAGTAATAGAAAAGAAGCCATCTTAGCTCATGATAACCAAACCAAAATAAATGCCTCAAGCACAGTCATGTAGGGTCGGCACTTCAACGCTCAGGCGGTGCACGCGTGATAAAGCTTACTTCATGCCTCCCCCCCCCCCCCTACGCTGCAAACATGGAAACGGCCCGTTAGGCAGGTGTGCGTACCGCAGCGCCGCGTGGTGAGGTATACGAATTGTAATCGCCAATGATCTGTGCTAATATTTTTTGCCCGCGACTGTACATTTGATAGAAAAGTGGCCAACTTATCAGCACACAGACAAAACCCCTGTTTCTACGTGGCATCGAGGTATGCAACCTCACTGTCATATAATGAAATAGATGGCTTACTGACGCATAACCTTATTCTTTTCTGCGTTGTTGCGACGTTTGCCTTCAATATTTACCACCAACTCGCCCGTTTGGCTATGGTGTAAAAATTTGTTACTCTGTTGTTCTTCGTTCTTTCCTTCTCTCTTCTTCACTCGTTGTTGCTAGTTGTTTCTTCTTAGTAGGTCCCGTTTCCCTGCTTCGAGCAATGAACCTTTGGAATTGGCCGGATTAACTGAGAACACTCATTTAATTAACACTTGATTACAACAAAAGGTACAGTACACTTAAAATGATAACTGCAGCATAGAACAGAACAACTGAGCTGGGCCACCCCTGGACTTAGGGCAATCCGTCGTCCTAAGCGAGCATATGGGAGGAAGTCCGTCTCCTACCCAGCTCCGACCAGAACTGCCGCCCGCACAGAGCTCGCGGCCGTCGCTGGGTTTCTTCCACAGAAACAATTATTCGCTCAGTGCTCCCACGTTCCCAAGGACACTTTTTTCCGGTTTCGGGGAATCCATGTACAGCAGACGGGGCTGGGACGCCGGCGCGTCTGGGCCCCGGTCCGCAATGTTAGGAAACAACTTCCCGCAGAGAAGCGCAAATTTACGACAAGTGGCTCCGACGTCCGGTAAAAAAAAAAGCAACGCAAACCCAGGCAAGTGCGAGAAAAGTGATTGTCAACCGTTTCTCGAAAGCACAGAGTTCCCCGCTACGGCTAGAACCAAAACGGAAAGGGAGATAATAGAGGCCTTCCTAATCGCAAAGAATTCGAAGAATTGTGTGAGCACACCGTCCATTATGCTTTCTGATAAAGAAATCTCGTTTTTAGAAGGCAACACTTTAAACCGTCCATTTTAACCCTGCACCTTTACTCTCGTTTTGTTTTTTTGCCATCCTTCATAGATTTTAGCCTGGTGTCGCCTTTTCATTGCTCGCGTCGCCTTTACCTTTGTTGTTCGTTCTCTCCATCTTTCACTCTCAGTTTCACAGTTTTAGCCTCTCGTGTGTTTTTCTTAGTTCTTTTCAGCCTACGTGTTTTAGTGGCCTTGCACCTTCATCGTTAATTGTTATTACTGTTGTTCCGCGTCTCATCCCATTGCTGAGTAGGTTGCGCTAGTAATACAGCGTTTTGTTGATGACCTCTTTGGTGGTATTCGTTTTATCTTCACTTTTAGGATCTTAATCTTCCAGTCTCCCTTTTCTTTTTCCTTGTATCTAGGTATCAATGGTGCATAAGCTTGCACACACTGGTATAGTTTAGATTGGCGCTCTGGCGGGTCGGCGCATCATGGACACGTTACTGTCAATACTTATCGGTTTTTATCCCGGCTGTGTCATGTGGTGGTTGTTTAGTGCGTATAAAAGCTAATGCCCGAAGCCTTTTTCGAATAAAAGTTGGAAGTTCTGCGCTCAGTGTGTACGTGTGTTTCTGTCTCTGTCCTTGTTTCCTTCGCGCAGTTTAACCATGAACCAAACAGATGCGGGGGGTGTGGTTTGTCGAAGGCGTCCGGAGCCCCGTACCACAAGGGAGGAGAGATCGAGCGGCCGTGCCCGTACGCTAAATGATGCGCGAAGCGGCGCCGTCTACCGAGACACACGGCACTTCACATGTCAATGCCAGAACAAGGCCCCACAAAAGAAGTAGTACACTCATGCTCACTCCACGCGAAGTGCGAGTTCACGGGCGGAAACAAACACATCAAAATGCGGGTGATGAAAGCGCGGGCCGTCTCGCCTAGTCTGGGCCCCGCTCCTTACGACAAACAAAAAATTTAGGGGCACTTTGGCTCTCTAAAGTGCTGCACGGCGAAAGCGTTTCCTGGCGCACTGCTTGTTTGTTTTTATTTTTTTTAATTCTCAGATTTTATTTTATTTTTTGTTTATTTTCTTATTTCTGTTTTTTCTTATTTTTTATTTGTTTCTTTCTTATTGTTTTTTTTTTCTCTTTTATTTATGAAACCCACGCATGCGCCTTTATGCATTGCTCAAACCCTGAGCCTTCGTGGTGAAGTGGTAGCGTCTCCACTTCAAATGCCACAGGCCCTGGTTCGATTCCCGGCGTCGACACTTTTTTCTAAGTAGTGACGCAGAAACGCGGAAACATCTGCCGACACGGCTGCTAACGACAGTACCAGGCATTCGCCTTAAATGTTCCGCCCCCGAAGGCGCGCGAGGGGGTGCCGCTGTACGAAACACAACTGAAAACAGCATACAAAAGACAAACAAAAGTCTCCCGCCCGGGACGCCCGGCGAATCGACTCGGGGTGCAACTGTATAAAAAACACAAGCAAAAGAAACGCGTACAAGCGGGTGCGCTCGACGACCTTACAGCAGTCCAACCATGCGCAAAGCGCGGATGAAAAAAAAAAGCATGGCCGACTGTTGTCGAGAGAAGCGGTTCGCACCTCTCGAGCAACTGCGCAAGCTGAGCTCGCCTTCGAGCCCCGAGGCACAAAACTGTGCGCGCCGAAAACTCCGGCTCCTAAGAGCAGCCAGTGGGTTCGGGGAACGACCAGGCTCATCTAAAAGTCGTTGTACGGTGAGCCCGGGCCCATTCCTCTACAGCCGCTCCGAGCGGGACAGTGTCGTCAGAAATCAACGAAAGGCCACATTTTCTGCGCCCTCCGTGCAAACGCAGTTTCAAGCAGCGCTTTCATGTAACGAGGCCGGAAAATAAACGTGTAGCTTCGTTTCTTTTCTGCGACAGAAAATGAGAAAAAAACGCCTGAGCGCCACAAAACAACTAAACATCCTGTGGCATGCACAGAACGACGCGGTACAAGAAAACGGCCGGCAGACCGTACACCTACTCACATGAAATGTCGCTGCAATCCACTATTCGCTGCGACCCCGCCGTCGCGGCATCGCCTGAGAAGGCGACGCGTCCTCGTCCATGAACAAAGTGTCTGGTGCTGGTCACCATCGCAGACAGCCAGAGAGCAGCCAGTAACGGTCCTCCGGGCATTCCCCTCCGCGTCGTTTTCGCCGCCTTTATCGAGTCCACCATCACAGGGTTCCACAACACACGCGAACCCGCGAACCATCGCCTCACTACGCGACACTGGCGCGCGCTGATCTCCACATTATGTGGACTCCGTCTCAAGATGTTTGCAGCACTACGAAAGGTGGAGCTCTCTCGTCTAATCAGGATGGAGGATGGTGGAGGAGAGGTTATTGGTGATGATGAAGGAAGGGGAGGGGGGACGAGGCGCATTCAACTGCCTCCTCTTGTTGAGGGAATCACCGCTGTTGCGCCACGCTGGGGCGAGAATGCGAATGAAAAGCATAGTGATGGAAAGGGTCCTGGTGAAGGTACTCAAATGAGGCAGGGCCATGGGCAAGAGCAAGACCAGGTGAAACCGGGTCAGAAGTAAGGCGAGCGAGTCTTCGCCGTCCGTGAACGAGGTCGGCCAGACCCGGTAGACGCCGCGATGGGAACGGCGGTGCATGGACAACGAGCAGTCCGAGCGATGCGACCGGCCTCGGCGCGCGCCGGATGAGAACTGCGGGGAGAGGGGGATGCCTCCGGGAAGGCGCGTCCCCTCATTGGACAAGAGGTTAGGCGAATCCCTAGCCAGCGGAGTCGTACGCATCCGCGGAAAACGGCGGCGCCGAGCCGGAAGCCTGGCGAGTAAGAGCGGGCACGAATGCGCGCTGGGGACAATTTGTTCTGAAGCGCGTTCGTAAGCACGACTGCTCAAGAGATGAGACAACAAGGTTAAATGCGCGACGTATTTGGTCGCGTGGGTCTCCAGGAAAGAGCGTATCATTGAGACACGCACAAGGGAGAGCGAGTCCGCGAAAGCCATCGCGGAGAGTCTGAAGGAGCGTCAAGGGACTGACAATCACAAAGATGTGAAAGTGTTTCTACGGAACCGCAATCCTGGCAGAAAGGAGTGCCAATGCTACGGAGGCGTGAGAGGCGCTCGGCTGTGCAAACGCAGCCTATGCGCATTGTTATGCTCCTCAGCGCGACGTGCATCATCGGAACCTGAGAAGACTGCGAGTTCCCCTTCGAATGCACCGGCGGCGGTCAAGGGTAGACGCAAGCAGCTGGGCCAGCCGCACATTCCGGCGAGCGTCGCTGCGACTCGGTTTACTCGAGAGCGGTTGTTGTGGTGCGCGTCTTGCAGTTCGTTTGGGCCGGCAGCGCTTCCCACGAACCTTGGAGCTTCGGCGGCGTCGACACGCGTGGCTCAAGTGGTTCGAGTGCATCTTGCTACGGCCGTTTACACTCTTCGACGCAACGTGTGCGGCCCGGGCGTAAGGCGACGACACGCTCTCCGCGTGGCGGCGGGTGCCATCAACATTAGCTTCCGGCGGCGGGACCTCCCACGTGAGATGAGCGGCGGGTAAGGACCTCGCTCTCCGGAATGCGAATCTCGCGCGTCTCTGACACTGGCGCACGGGATGCAAGCCGCGGACTCCGAACGCTGAAGCGCATCTCTCTGCGGCCGTTTACGATCTTCGAAGCAACCTACGCCGCCCGGATGTAAGGCGACGCCGTGTTCTCCACGCGGCGGCAAGTGCGATCAACAACAGCTTCCGGCGGCGGGACTTCGCGCTGGAGATGAGCGGCGGGTAACAAGAACCCCGTTCCTTGGGATGCAAGAATCGCCTGTCTTCGGCAGTGGTGCGCGGGATGCGAGCCGCGGACTCCGAACACTGCGTAGTGCGTGACGACCGCGGGATAGTGCGAAGAGAGTCGTGATTGGTGCAGTGCGTGCGATTGAGAGGAGAAACTGTGACGAAACGTTTGGTTCCGCCCAGATGTATCAACCTCGCGCCTGATTGGCGAGGTTGCATGTTCTTTGTCTGGCCAGGCTATTTAATCGCTGGCCTTGGTGTTTAAAGGAGAGATCGAGATGCAATAAACGATTGAAACTGTTGGTCGGGCGTCCTAGCAGTCCTCCAAGGTGCCCGGCAGGCACACCCCAACAGACCGCCGGTCAGCGAGTTCGAGCACGGCGGCTGAGGGGAGGACCTCTTCGAAGGCCTGAAGCTCAACAGACCGTCGCCTCTTGAGACGAGCACGGCGGGTGAGAGCTGGGCAAAGGTTTCGAATTTTAACTGGCGCAGTCGGACAGGACCTGCTGTGACAGAACTGGAGTCTGCGGGAACGACGACAACACCGGACCTTGACAGCCGCCTGGAAGGCCGGATCAAGCCGAGACACGCCAACGGACGCTGCGGTGATCAGGCGAGTACCCCTTTGGCGTCTGTGGGCGCATGCAATGCCAAAGCCCTGGGTTTTGAGAAGCGATAGCGCTAAGGAAGTGGCCGATATGGAAGAAGGGGACCAGTCTGAAGAGTTGGCAGCCGCGGGCAAGACAGGCGAGGGCAATGTAGACGCCGCACTAGTAGCGACGTCGGAGCAGCTCGCATTGCTGCAGTTGCAATTAAAGATTGTTGAAGCGCAGACGGAGAATCAGAAATTGATTCTAGAAACAGAGCGATTGCGACGGATGCAGAGCACGGAGGCTAGCAATAGCGGAACCACCGCAGCAATGAACACCGGCGCAGACGAAGATAGGAGGCTAAAATATGCCAGCCTATTGAAGGGCGTCTTGGCACCTATGCCGAGTCACGAGCCGTTAGAGCCTGGATGGTTTGAGGAGGTGGAAGCTACCTTATACTCATACGACGTCCCGACCGAGTGGTGGGCCGGGCTGGTGTTGCCGAGGCTGAGCGAAAGGGCGCGGGGGCTCCTCGTGCGGTTGTCAGCAGAGGAAAGGAAAAATTTTGCCTCTCTGAAAGATAAAATTCTTAATGGCCTGAGACTGTCAGCTGCGGAATACAAGAGACTATTCACGTCAAGCAGCAAGGCAGCCGGCGAAACGTGGGAGCACTGTACGACTGGAGAATTACCTCGACTATTACCTAGGCAGCTGTAAAGTGTGCACGATGGAGGACTTCCAAGCAACTGACGGTGGCAGACCGACTGAAGGAATGCTTAGGCGCCGATGCGAGGGCATACGTTGCCCTGAATGAGAAAAGGGGATTCCTTAAGCCTAGCGACCTTGTCGAGCTCGCCGAGAACTTCGAAGAAAGTCGGAAGTATAGATCATCAGTAGGATCAGCTCCGGGGGCAACGGGAAAACACTCTGCCGAGAAGCGGTCCGCTACGTTGTTTCAATCGGGAAGCAGCACAGCTGAGGGGCGTCCTGGGCGACAGTGCTACCGGTGCCACGAGAGGGGCCACTTTTCGAGGGAATGCCCGAGAAGAGGAATGGCCGCAGCACAAGATGGAAGCACCAGTCGCAAAGGCGAGAGGCAGATAGTTGCTCGTGTAGGCGTTCCATTTATTTAGCAGCGCGAGGCGGAGGCTAGCAGGCGACACAAAGAAACAGGTGAAGAAAGAACTGTCGCAATAGAAAGCGCGGGTCAGGAGCTCAAAGCCTTGGTTGACTCAGGTGCCGACGTGACGGTCGTTCGTAAGTCGCTGTGCCGGGAGTATGAAAGCGCGGGGTCAGCACTGAAGCTGACAGGAGCGTTTGGGAGTCAGGTAGTCGCCGAACTAGCTTACGTGCCATTGAAGGCAATTGAAGGTGCACCCCTAGTGTCGTTTAATCCCTCTGAACGTGGAGTGCTGTGTGCTCTTACCGATGAGCTAGTCGCAGGCGTAGACGCCCTGATTACGCCAGGTGACTATGAGGAGCTCCTCGGGGAGAGAGTAACAAGTCATTCAGGCGGGATAAGAGCGGAGGAATTAACCACCGACGAACAAGAGAGGCCGGATACGAGCCTTCGTGGCGATGATAAAATAGCGTTCGCAGTAGAGGCTGAGCCCGCTATCAGCCAAACCGAAACGAACCAGACGGCGAGGCAGCAGTTCCGCAACGTACAGCTGGCTGACGAATCGCTAAGTGAGTCTTGGGCGCAGGCAAAAGAAGGCTCACACGGCATGCTTATACAGGACGAGCTGCTCTTCCACCGAGAGCCAGTTGCCGGACGCCAGTGTTGTCAGTTGGTGCTACCATCAGAACGGCGCTACGAGGTTTTAAGGTTGGCGCATGATTCGGTGTGGGCAGGGCACCTGGGTGAACGAAAAACACTGCAGCGAATAAAGGGGTCGTTCAACTGGACAAGCATAGCGAGAGATGTGAAACAGTACTGCCGTACGTGCCGCTCGTGCCAGGTGAAGGCCCCTGCGCGCACTCTCGACAGAGTGCCAATCACGCCCCTCACTAGACCAGACAGTCCGTTTCAAGTTGTCAACATCGATTGCATAGGGCCAATTGAACCACCATCCATGCGCGGGCACCGTTACGCGCTGTGCGTGGTCGATGTAAACACCCGGTGGCCCGAGGCAGTTTGCTTGCGCGCGCTGACGGCGAAAGCAACGTGCGAGGCGTTGCTACAGATCTTTGCACGAATGGGGGTGCCGGAAACGGTGTGCTCTGATCAGGGCACAAACTTCACGGCTCAGTTGACAAGGGAGCTGCTGTGCAGGCTAGGAACATGCCCGAGATTCTCCACGCCCGACCACCCACAAAGCAACGGACTGGTCGAGCGGTGGAACGGGACTTTCAAGTCCATGCTATTCCATATTGTTGAGGAGCACGGCAGGGATTGGGATCGATTCGTCCCGTTCCTGCTATGGGCGTACAGAGAGGTGCCTAACGAAACGACGGGCCGCTCTCCGTTCGAGCTAATGTATGGAAGGGTGCCAGTGGGGCCACTCTCCATTTTGCAAAAGACATGGAGTGGAGACTGGTCCGTTCCCGACTCTTTAACAATTCCAGCCGAGGAATACCTTTTGAAGCAACGGAATAAAGTAGCTGAGGTAAATGCGAGAGCCGAACGCCACGATGACGAGGCGCAGAAGGCTTTCCAAAGCATTAAAGAGTGTTTGGGGCGCGCAACTTCGCTCTATGCACCAGACCCTAACAAGGAATTTATACTAGCCACCGATGCCTCTGATTACGCCGCAGGAGCATGTCTCGCACAGTGCGACGACGAAGGGAGGGAATGCCCGATCGCCTTCCTAAGTAGGAAACTCAGTCCGACCCAGATTCGGTGCGCCACAATCGAGAAGGAGGCCTACGCAATCATCTGGGCGCTGACTAAGCTTGAGGCTTGGTTGTTTGGTGCATAGGTACGGGTGGTGACGGATCATAATCCGCTTAAATATCTCACCCTCACCAGCCCGCACAGTGCCAAGCTAACTCGCTGGGCTCTCGCTCTGCAAAGGTTCAATCTGACAATCGAACACAAAAGAGACACCCAAAATCCTAACGCCGATGCCATTTCAAGGCTGGTGGCTGCCAACTGATGGGGCTTCACCAGGGGCAGAGGTAAGGGACTTTGGAAACTCTGACGGGGCTTTGGCGTTGTGTGTGTTTGCGGGGGCCGGGGGGGGGGGGGGGGGGGTATTATGCCTGACGCCTCTCCGTCGCGTTGTTTCGCTTATTGATGGTGTGGCTGCATTATGAAGGCTATGCAGCACACTTGGCGGGAAGGTGTTATGCTCCCCAGCGCGACGTGCATCATCGGAACCTGAGAAGACTGCGAGTTCCCCTTCGAATGCACCGGCGGCGGTCAAGGGTAGACGCAAGCAGCTGGGCCAGCCGCACATTCCGGCGAGCGTCGCTGCGACTCGGTTTACTCGAGAGCGGTTGTTGTGGTGCGCGTCTTGCAGTTCGTTTGGGCCGACAGCGCTTCCCGCGAACCTTGGAGCGTCGGCGGCGTCGACACGCGTGGCTCAAGTGGTTCGAGTGCATCTTGCTACGGCCGTTTACACTCTTCGACGCAACGTGTGCGGCCCGGGCGTAAGGCGACGACAAGCTCTCCGCGTGGCGGCGGGTGCGATCAACAATAGCTTCCGGCGACGGGACCTCCCACGTGAGATGAGCGGCGGGTAAGGACCTCGCTCTCCGGAATGCGAATCTCGCGCGTCTCTGACACTGGCGCACGGGATGCAAGCCGCGGACTCCGAACGCTGAAGCGCATCTCTCTGCGGCCGTTTACGATCTTCGAAGCAACCTACGCCGCCCGGATGTAAGGCGACGCCGTGTTCTCCACGCGGCGGCAAGTGCGATCAACAACAGCTTCCGGCGGCGGGACTTCGCGCTGGAGATGAGCGGCGGGTAACAAGAACCCCGTTCCTTGGGATGCAAGAATCGCCTGTCTTCGGCAGTGGTGCGCGGGATGCGAGCCGCGGACTCCGAACACTGCGTAGTGCGTGACGACCGCGGGATAGTGCGAAGAGAGTCGTGATTGGTGCAGTGCGTGCGATTGAGAGGAGAAACTGTGACGAAACGTTTGGTTCCGCCCAGATGTATCAACCTCGCGCCTGATTGGCGAGGTTGCATGTTCTTTGTCTGGCCAGGCTATTTAATCGCTGGCCTTGGTGTTTAAAGGAGAGATCGAGATGCAATAAACGATTGAAACTGTTGGTCGGGCGTCCTAGCAGTCCTCCAAGGTGCCCGGCAGGCACACCCCAACAGACCGCCGGTCAGCGAGTTCGAGCACGGCGGCTGAGGGGAGGACCTCTTCGAAGGCCTGAAGCTCAACAGACCGTCGCCTCTTGAGACGAGCACGGCGGGTGAGAGCTGGGCAAAGGTTTCGAATTTTAACTCGCATCCGAAGGAGGGTTGCGCGTTCGTAAATGCCAAATTCCCCAAAGCTGATGGGGGCTGCCTGAAGAGACGCGGCTGTCGGGATGCTCAGAGAGAATACGTTCATGTATAGCTAAACGTGCGACGTCGAATTCAATGACGTCGGACGAGATAGGAACGTCTTGATCGTGTGCAGACTCAGCCAGCTGGTGCGCCCACTCATTGCCGCTAATGCCAACGCGTGACGGAAGCCAGTGACGCGAAATAGAGACCCCCCGGTCTTGGGCAGAGCGCAGTAGTGCCCGGACAACAGGTAGGTGATGTACCCGTTGTTGTAGGAGCATAAGAGCTGCCTTAGGATCGAATAAAATAGCGACGCATCCAAGGCTTGGGAATTTCAGAATAGAATCTGCGGCCAAGTTAAGTGCGGCAAGTTCAGCTGTGGTGGAAGAGGCACGAAACGGGATTCGGCACTGCTTCCTTAGGCGGAGACCAGGGATAACACACTATAGCTGCGGTGACAGATAAACCGCTGTTAAGGACTGGCCCGTCTGTGTAGACGCTCTCACGGAGTTCTTCCTCAATTAGAGCAGCGGCCTCTTGTCGGAGAGCACGGAGGGGTGTGTTTCGCTTAGCTCTGATGCCCGGAATGTCAACACGTATTTTCAGAGTGGTGCGGGGGGCATTGCAGAGCCGCCCTGGGAGGCGGATCCGCGATATGCGAAGAGTCTAAGGGTACGTCCCATTTTTTAATGCGCCGCTGCGAAAAGGCGGGAGATGATCAAGACGTCTATGCTCGGTGTGTTCCTGATGCGTGCAACGCCATGCAGAGCAGCGCGCTGGGCGCGGAGTGAAACTGGGCAAGATTCTGCATACGTGGCAGCAACATGGGAGAAGTGCGGGAGAAAGCAGCGGACTGCACTGCGCTGGTCAACGCCGATGGAGCGCCAGAGACGAGGTTGCAAATCCAAGAAAGGAAGGGCATAAAGAAAGCGGCCAACAGAAATGCCATTGTAGAAACGCAATGCGAGGGAGGGTGCACAACCGTCATCCCCTTTAGCTGTCTGTTAGCTGCCGAAGCGACTTGTTTAGCTTGCTTTCGCAAGCGAGTCACAGATGGGCGCCAAGAGAGTTTGGAATCGACGATTAAGCCCAGATAACGAACTCTAACCTTCCATGGTATGCTAGTGCCATCGAGTTGTAGGGGAGGGATTAGCCTCCGCGCAGAAGGACGAGGGTGGAAGACAAGAGCTTCGGTTTTGGTAGGAGAAAGGGTTAAGCCGACAGAGGAGAGAAAATCTCGGACGGCACAGAGAGCCAGTTGGATGTGGGCACGCACAGCTCGCCCCTGTAGAGTGGGACCGCGGCAGTAAAGGGCAATATCGTCACCGTATGTACAAAGGCGGACGCGGAACTCAGCAAGAGACGGAATGCGTTGCGGACGTTAAGCAAGAACAAGATTAAAGAGAAATGGGCTGAGAACGCTGCCTTGTGGAACACCAGAAGTGAGGGAGCGAGGGGTGCTGAGGGCGTCACCTGCCTTGACTTGGAAGGAGCTGTCGGTTAGGACGGCTTGTATGCAGCGGAAAAGTTTTCCCGTCACACCAAGAGAGCGGACAGCATCGAATATAGAGGCATGAGAGAGGGAGTCGAAGGCATTCTTGACATCCAAAAGTAGAAGATAAGCGCCCTCCTTTTTGTGTCGAGCTTGTTCCAGGAGTGAAATAACTTCGGAGATTGAATCAGCAGTAGAGCGAGAGGCACGGAAGCCGCTCTGCTCTGGTGCGAGAGATTGGGTCGCCTCAGCAATCCACTCGAGGCGATAGAGTGCGAGGGATTCCAAGATTTCCAGGCACAGAAGTTAGGGAGACTGGGCGGTAAGAGTTAATGTTGTCAATTGGTTTGCCCTTTTTTTTGTACAGGAACGACTGTGGCAGTGCGCCAGGCGACAGGTATATCTCCGCTGGCGAAAACGAGATTGAAAGCTGAGAGGAGACGACCACGTTCTTCGGAATCTAAATTCCTTAGATTCCTTAGATAGTAAGTGATTGCGTCCGGGCGTGGGGCGCTCCTATGCTTACGAGAGGCAAGGGACCTTTCTAACTCATGGATGGTGAAGTCCTGCATACCCAAAGCCAAGATGTCATCAGCTATATCTGCTGAGACAATGGCAAAACGAATGGAAGCGACAGCCCCGCCGTGGTGGTTCAGTGGTTACGGCGCTCGGCTGCTGGCCCGAAAGACGGGGGTTCGATCCCGGCCGTGGCGGTCGAATTTTGATGGAGGCGAAATTCTAGAGGCCCGTGTTCTGTGCGATGTCAGTGCACGTTCAAGAACCCCGGGTGGTCGAAATTTCCGGGTCCCTTCACTACGGCGGCCCTCATAGCCTGAGTTGCTTCGGGACGTTAAACCCCTATAAACCAAACCGAATGGAAGCGACAGCAGATGTGGAGTGACTCACGGCTGCGGCGAAGTTGTCTGCCAGGAGATTGGGGAACAGAAAGTTGGAAATCCCACGGGATACAGCGATAGCCAGAACTGGCTGGTGTGGCGTTCGAGGATGGCATTAACGATGGGCCAGCCGCGAGCAGGGGAGCCACGCCGGTCGCGGGCCCAACTTTTGCGGCGTAGGCCAGCGCTGGATTAAGGGGGGTCTAAGGCGGCTGCAGCCCAGGGCCTCACCTACGACAGCGGGAGAAGGGGGCCCATTCATTCTAATCTGCTTAGTATATGGAACCACGGACAATGGAACTTCGAGCGGCACGTATGAAGCGAGAAAACTAGAACGAGGAGTCGGGCCCCCAGCAATATTACTTCGTTTAGCCTAATCAGTTGGGGGGAGCTTGTCCAGCTGCAAAAACAGGAATTCCTCGCCACCCCGGCGGGGCCGCCTTCCTTACGAAGCGATGATGTGCATTTCCTTACGGATTGCAGAAGGGTTTTCGTGTTTTCCTGTCAATCCCCCCCCGTCCAGTGGCGTCTGAAGGTGTAGTGTGTTTGAGAATCCTGGCGTCGGCATAACATCCCATTTTACAGAGCTGCGAGGCGGCACTCCCGCCTCGGCGCCAAGCGTTCCGCTGGAGCTGCTTTCTTAATCCGCTAAAAAATCCAGTAATTGTTAAAACCACAAATATATCCGCTAAGGTGCAATGCGGTGCTCGATGTGAAAAAATACTTGCATTGCGCCTTTTGCGTGCCTTACAAATGGAAGGAAACGGAACGCTTTAGTGTCAGAGCAGGGTAGACAAACGAAACCAGAATGCGCAGCAGCGCTTGAAGCGGCGTCTACTTGTGCAAGTATCATATAAAGACAGTTGAGGAAATAAACGCGTGCAGTAGTATGCTTCGCTCAGTTTCACCGGTGGATTCTTCGAGTTCAAGTTTCGTACAGATATTGCATTTGGTTGTCAGAATTGTTTTATACAACACCGCGTTTTTTTTTTAACTTTGCCTAGTCGAAAAACAAGTCAGGCTGTGCTATAGTAGGATACAACTTAAAAAAAACAGCAGTTGCTAACATTGGACCGCTGTCTGCGGCGTCTTACATTACTCCGCTGTCCAATCGCAACAGTAACCGAAATCAGCTTTTTAATGTTTGGCCATATGAAAGAAACAATCCACGTATCAAAATTCTAGAGTTCATAATTTTTTTTCTTGTGATAAGCTTCTTGTCTAGGTAACAAGAAACGTTTAAGCAGCGGACTGCTTTTTCGTCGTAGAGGAATTCTGTGCGCGGAGGCTGAATGTGGGCGGAGCTTCACTGCAGGCTTAAGCTGTATCCGACTATAGCTTCCTGGAAGACTCACAGTTTCACTTCGCGCTCCGGCGGCCACTAGGAAAGCGAAACACTCGTTTATCTTGTTTAACGTCTCAAATCAAGTCCGGCTATGCGGGACGCCGTAGTGGAAGGCTGTGGATAATTTCGACCACCTCCGGTTCTTTTAAGTGCGCTGATATCGCATAGTACACGCGCCTCTAGCATTTCGCGAAATGCGACCGCCGCGGCCGAGCCTATTTATTTTGTTCGTTCTTTTTTCTTCGGATTGGTTTCGTAGAGCCGGTTTAAAATTTTCAATTTTTTGAGAAATAAAAGGCGCAGCAGCTGCTTCACTACTAGGTGGACACCTCAACCGCGTCTTGAGGGAAGGGAGGAAGGTGTAAATGAAAAGAGAGACAGATGTGCCGTAGTGAAGGGCTCAGTAATAACTTCGACCACATGGGGATCTTTAACGTGTTGTGACATCACACAGCACACGGGCGCCTTTTTGCATTTCGTCTACATCAAAACGCGGCCGCCGTGTGGCTGGGTTTGAGCCCGGGTACTCGACTCAGCAGCCGACCGCGCTAACCACTCAGCCAGGACTTAAATTCTGCTATTCAAATGTGCCACACGAGGGCTGTAGAAAAAGTTCTTCGTGAAATCAAGATAATTTTAACCTTTACTATTACCCTCTCGGGGCAGTAATTAATGACGGTTTCTATTTCGTAGTCGCTGCCGGAGTACCCAGCTCAACTGTGGGAAGCTAGTTCAGTCTGCTTGTCTTTCATGCGTTCGCATTAAAACAGTGCTGCGAACGAAAACCCGTCTGTCGGCTTGTGTGGTGGCTTTGTTTGTGTACGGCGTCACTGAAAGAGGAGAGGAGGCGGCGCGCGCTGCTATGCAGCCCCGCATGTTGTCAGTAGGCCCACGTGGCTCTTCCATGACGATCGGCGCTCGGCTACGGACAGACACGTGTCGCGCGTTCCAAGAGTCGCGTTTGTGTTCTGTGCGCTCTAAAACTAATAATGCGTTACTGTTGCATGAATTCCATTGATCGGACTTCGCTCTTTTAAATTTGGTGGAATTAAAATCAAATATTGGATATATTCCAGTAGTGTAGCAGGGGGCAGGGGGGGAGGAGGCCTGTAAAGGGAAAGCCTACATGCGCATTAGCCCAGGGCCCCCATTTTTCTTAATCCGGCCCTGGCGTAGGCGCTTGGAGTGCATGGCGGCGACACAAGATGGTTATACACAGTCCAGTGTTCCGGCTTGTCTGTGCGTTGGGCTCTGCGACGGGCAGCGCGCAATTTGAGCAGTTTGATGTCTGGCACTGGAGCACCACACTGCACTGAGTAGTGGACGACTTCGCACAGTAGGAAATGTGTGCGAAGAAGTCGTCGTTGTTGGATTCCTCTGCGCATAGCTGTCGGAATGGGGACCAGGTCATGACGGAATAAGTCTTTCTGGCAGGGAGAGCGACGGCGGGAGGGGTGATCTCGATAACGAGGTGGTCAGAACCATCAGTGTCAGGAGTAGAGCACCAATCGTAGTTGCAGTGTGAAGAGACAAGAGTGAGGTCGATAGCTGAAGGGTGTTTACCCAGAGCTAGCTGTGCGTTGGGTCATTGAGAACCAGTGGCACAGATGGCATCGCTTAGGCGGGTACCTTGTCGTGTGGTAGTGCGGCAGCCCCAGGCAGCATGATGCCATGTTGAAGTCACCGCACCTGATATGATCGGGAGCCAGGCGTGCCCACAGGTGAGCAACAAAGCGAACGTACCAGTGAGGATTGTTCGGCCGCACATACACAGAAGCGACTGAGGTGTCACAGCCACGCATAGGCACTGTGAGAGCAACACACTCTACACTATCGACGAGTAAGTCGTTCGCGGGTATTAGGGAGTGCGGAAGAGATGCACGCACTTAGATTGCCGCACGAGGAGAGCCACGCGGGCGGGAGGGCTTGGTGCATGGAGAATCCGCGCACGTATAATCACTCGCGCACTCCGTGGCACTGGTGTATCCAACGTAGCCAGGTAGGCTCACTTCTCCCTCTGCGGCGTAGGTCTCTTTAAGTGCGAGCACATCAGAGGACCTGAGTGGGAGAGAGGAGGCTAGTTCAGCTTGTCGGCGGCGGAGGGTTCCATTGAAGGATCCGCGGCCGACACATAGGTTGGTTTCTAGCCATCGCAAAGCAGTGACTGCTGTGCGGCGAGACCCGCTGCGCACAATTGACGCGGTGGAGAGGAGTCTGGGATCTCTTCCATTAAGCGGTAACCGCATGAGGCGATATTCCTTCGCGATGCGTCGCGCGATGACGACGCCGTCGCCCACCGCTGTCGCTGGCGCCAACCGCACGAAGCGACGGGACTCGGCGTCGGAGCGGCGCGTTTTCACTGTTGCTCGACTGCTTCCACTTCAGCGTTCAGTCATTTTACGTTAATTAACGCGTAGAACAACTTTCCTAAGGCTCCATACAAGATAAAACACAATAAAAACCCGAGGGACGCTGCGATGCGGCGCCAGGCGACATCTTTGCGTTTTTGCGACTTATAGTGCATGTAGGACATATCCCACAGCCCCCTTTCCTCTTCAACCTCATTAATGAGCCTTTCATTAAATTCTTGCATACCTGCCATGCTGAGGAGTACGTCGGCTGCTGCTCCGCTGAAAAAAAAAAACGACGACTTTCGCGCGCAAAACGGATCGGAAGTTGCGCATCCGCAAGACCTACCGTCATTGGCTAGTCTCGCAGGGCCCTTCCGGGCGATGGGCGAAATTTTCTGCAAACCGAGAAACTGGCCGACGCGATGAGCGACAGTGGTTCGGCGGCCCTCAGCTCATCGCGCGATGCCATCGCGCGGCGCGTCGCCGAGAATTATCGGCTCATGCGGTTAGCGCTTTAGAGCTCGCACAGCGGAGGTCATTGCCGCGATGACCGTGTCACGTTGGTCATGCTGAGGACGAGATGGGAGGGGAGGGGCTGTGTGCCCAACGACGGTGTCGGGGAAGCAGCGAGCGTCTGAAGATGGAGCGGGAGCATAGTTAGGTGCAGCGCCGGCGCGTGTTGCAGGCGGGGGTGCTGCTGAGTTACATGTAGCCTCGCACGGAGGTGTGACGTTGTCTTGCTGGCCAGCGTAGGTAGAAGACTTGTCTTTTGTTTGCCGGATGGCCTTGAGAGCTTCTTGTCTCGTAAGTGGCTTGGTAGAAGGTCCGAGGGCAATGGCAATGCGACGCTCTTCCTGCCAGCGAGGCTCGGTGGCAGCGCGCCTTCCACGACAGTTGACGCAATGCGATTTGGGCGCATCGCACTGCGATGTGTGGTGATCACCGCCACAACGCAGCAGCGAGGTTTCCCTGCGCAGGCTCCAGTCGCATGACCAAAGGTGCCGCATCGAAGGGACTGCAGTGGGCGAACGGGGCGACGAAGCTTAAAAAGCGATATTTCTTGGGCGCTTCACAGCCCGCGAACCGAACAATGACGTCGTCGCCGCTTCGAAAGCAGCCTAGCACAGGGACTTTGCTTCGGATGCCTGCAGCGGTTTCATCGTCTGTCAGCGAGCGACCGACACGGAAAACGCGGCCACTGCAGGTGCGTCCGCCAGCTTCGTTGGCGCGGACTTTGATGCCGCAAAGGGTGTCAGTGCCAAGGAGGGGGTCGAGACACGCTGAAGGATACATGTCGACATTACGGCGGAGGTTCGCGCGCACAGCCTTAACTCCGGGCAGCTTTGAGAGCTGTACAGCAATGGCATCTTTGGTAGTGGTCAGGTAGTTTGCCATTCTGCCGGCTGGGTGATAAAGGATCGTGGGTGACCCAGTGTTCTTACCTTGTTAGGGAGGCCCCGAAAAGCGCGCAGCACTTCGGGCGACAGTTCGGGCAAGGGGAACCTGTTTAGCGGCTTGTAAGCGGCGTTGGTGATTATTACGTTGAGGCCTGGCGTTTGCCGGACCGTCGGGCCTCGTTGTAGCGGGAGAGGGAGGGGGTTGCCGCCAGCAGGAGTGGGGCCGCCGCTTTTGTTCGCGTGTGCGAGGGAGAGCGGTGGTAATCGTCCGCCCTGAACGCGTCCTCTGTTGCGGTCGGGGTTGTTGCGACGGCGAAAATAATAGCGTCTGGTGACTGCTTTGCGTTGTACCACAGTCCCGAGCGCCTGTGTTGACGGCGGCGTTGGGAAGATGAGCACGCTGCTCTTGAGGGCCGTGCGTAGGCGCTCTTGAATCATTCCAGTTGCTGTTCGTTCTGCAGTCCAAGTGAGGTGGCTTGCGGCAAAGTCGAGACGGAGTCGTTTCTGATGTGCGGTGAGAAGTGGCATCCGACAAGCGACGCGACTATACACTCCAGCTGACCGAAAGCGTTTCCTAATCGTCCACAAAGAGACTCCCCTGGAGGCCCAGTTCCTGCTGTATCTCGGCAGCGGTAATATGAGGGCTGCGGAAGGCGGCGGGAATGATCAGCCGATCTTGCTCCTCAGGGCCCATGGACGTCCGCTACGCTCCGCGTCGCCAATCCTCTCTTCTTCTTGGAAGGCACGCACATTGCGGGTTACGATCCCTACTGAGCACCCTACCTCGGCAGCATTGCTTCTCCGGGACCTGCCTTCCTGTACTAATGTCAAGATTTCCGCTCTTGTAGCGAAGCTGACGCGCGCCATGTCTTTTTTCCTTCTGGCGAGATCTGTAGGGCGTCGGTCTATTTTATAACACCTGCTATCTCCTATCGCGAACATGGTGAACGATATCACCGTTTTTCTTCGCTTGGTCTATCGCTTAGGCAACATCCTGTAAACTATGCTATTTCAGTCACTTGTTTCTTCTTCTTTCACAGTCATCCTTCCACAGCACGGCTGAGGCTGCTCGCCAAAATAACTGCCAAACAAGAAAAAAACAAACAGCTACCCTATTCTTCACCAGTTGCCTGCGGGAGCAAGGCTGCATTAGAAAAGAGAGAGAGGGTAAGACAGAAAAATAAATTTTGCTGGGCCGTGACATTCTCCTGAACCCCCGTAATACTGCAGAATGGGAACGGCCCGGCACTCTCCTTTATCAGCCTCTTCGTCGCCCGCAGCGCCACGCTTTGTCATTCCGGCGCTCCGGTGTTCGGTCATGTGTGCTAATATTTTTTACTCGCGACTGTACACTGCGTTGTTCTCTTAACGGCGCTAAACTCTGCAAGCCGTCCTCGCCAAAAGGTTACACGCTCCAAACGGAGCGCAGCACGCGAGTGCCCATCAACGTCGCAAGTCGCAGTCTCCTTCACCCCTCACCTCTCGACCAAACAGCGAAAGAGCCCTTATAGCGCTTTCCTTAGAGGGGACGCGCTGCACTATGTAGACTCACCAAGGAAAGAGCGTCTTTAGTAACCTGCGTATGCGCAGACGTGGCTGCGTTCGGAAGGCGCGCTTCGCCGAAGGCGCTCGGTTTATTTAATGGCATGTTCTGTGATGCGCACATGGGCTAGACACGGGGCACATGAAACGTACAGTTGAGCTGTGCCCGCTCGTAGATGGATGACAGGAAAAAGACCGCGGACAACTCCATTGCGGACGAGCGCCCTTCCTCATCGCGAGCATGCCTGATCTCTTGCTTCGAGCTGCCGCGCTTTGGCTGGTGCCGGGCAGCTCGCACCCTTGCACGCGGAATTGTGGCGGCAGTGCTAACGCTCGTCGTTCGTCTTGACCACTCTTCAGTTACGGCATTTATGAGCGGCGTCTTGAAGCAAAAAAGAGGAATGAATGCGAAACGTTTGCAGAGAGTAATTCGCGCGCTGTCGCCTCTTTTGCTTCAAGAATTCAGACAGGATGCTCCGAACTCTAGCGAGCGTGAGGAAGTAGTGAAAACAATGTGGAAACATGTGTTAACCTACCGATCTTAAAACCAGTCGTTCTTTTCTTTTTGGCAACTCGCCCAGTCATCCGAATTGCTGAAGTTCAAGCTGCTGTCGTGAAGCGAAGAAAAAAAATATGGGGACGCTGAAGACACCCAATGCGATAGAATTAATTTCACACTTGTCACAGCCTTTGTTGCAACTTGTGTTTGTTTGCGTCGATTTCTTTGCAATTGTCGGTCCGTATTGTCTTCTGCCAGCTGCAGTAGCTGGTATCCGCTATGCTGTGACGGTGCCAACATCGACATGCACCACATTTTAACACGACAGCCTTAAAGCGGACGTTCGGAGGAAAAGCCGTGCGCGTTGTTCCACTAATTCCGTATTGGTCGCTAGGGTTGTGGCACCGCACGTTGAGCTCAGTAATTAAAAACATCGAAACGAGAGTAAAATTGTGACTGCGAGGTCGCAGCTTGGCTGAAATGTCAATTTTATACCGTGCTCTGCGACTTTCTGGGCAAAGGTTTGAAAAATTCTCCCGCCACAACCGTTGGTTCGTTTGTGGTGAAACCGCGCACAAAATTCCTTATTGTTGTCCGTTTTAAGGCATGGTAAGTATAAAAGTGGTACTTACCAGGTTTGGTCACGCGAGATGCGAAACCAGAAGCACCCGTGTTGAGATCGAGCTGCCGTCATCGAATTTCTGCCGAAAGGTACTGGTGGCGCCATCTGGCATCGCTGAAGGAAAGCGCCGAGGCCAGCGCTGCAACGAGCGCGGCGGCTTGCTTTGAATGCGTCTTTCGGGCCATGTTGTCTGCTTAAGCGCGTGAAATATTTTTCGGCCAACGCATTTTGAAAACTATCGTAAACAAATTAAATGACTTGACGGTGATTTACCAATAAAAAATATGTTGTCAATTGTCTCGTCGTATTTCTGCCGTCTGCTTTCGCGGCTCTATTTAGAGAAACAGAAGAGTTCGGTTTGCATTCTGGTTTGTGGTGCTGGATTTTAGTATTCTTCCCTGCTTTCTCAGTCGTGCTTGCTTCGTTCTGCTGTGGAGTGTAGAGAGCTGCATTATGCCGACATACAAGGAGAAGGCGCAGGCACTAGTGTGGCTGATAAGATCGGACTCCACGAGCTACGTCCGCCAGCAGTTCAAACTGAAGTTTCGCCGTCGACCACCGTCTAGTTACGCAGTTTCTAAATGGCGGCGCAGGTTCGAAGAAACCGGGTCGGTCTTGAGGCAAGTCAGAAGTGACAAACACAAGAGGCACAACGGGATTGGCGATGCACTTGAGGGGGCGTTTGAAAGTGATCCCCATATGACCTCCACTCGTGCTGGGCTGATGTTTGGAGTCCATTCGTCGACCGTGAGCCGGGCTCTAAGAAAGAGGGGATGGCGGCCTTATAGGGTGCAGGTGCACCAAAATCTAAGCCCGGCAGATAAGATCATGAGAGTAGCATTTGCCAGTCTGAGCAGCAGCGGATCAATGCTGACTGTGGACACCTCGACTTCTTGCTTTTCAGTGACGAAGCGGTTTTTCATGTTGACGGGCGCGTGAACGGGCAAAACACTCGTTTTTGGGCAAAGGAGAACCCTCGTTTCATCCACACGAGGGCGGTGAACTCCCCACGCATCGTTGTGTGGTGTGGAATTTGGCGTGAGGGAGTGATCGGTCCGTTTTTTTTTTTTTTCCAGAAACAGTAACAGCTGAGTCCTATCAAAACATTTTGAAAGATGAATTCCTGCCGGAGCTGGTTGAATGCCATATGCAGCAAGAGATTTGCAGGTTCCAGCAAGATGGTGCCCCTGCCCACTACGCTGCCAAAGTGCGTAAGTGGCTAGACGAGCAATTTCCAGGTCGGTGGATGGGGCGGGAATCCCCCAATATGCCGTGGCCACCACGCTCGCCAGACTTGTCGTCTCGAGATTTCTTCGTGTGGGGCTACATCAAGTCAAGGGTATACCGGCAAGGGTATCGGCAGTGTCGAAGAACTGAAAGAGCGCATCTCAGAAGAGTTCACCACAATCACTGACGTGATGCGTGCTGCTGTCTTTGAGGAATACGCCCAGAGGCTGCAGCGGTGTATCGACGCTGCCGGCGGTCACTTCGAGGACTGAAACAACTGAGCACTTTATAGCACAAACTTCCGCCTGCTAATAGCTCGACAAAGCGTCTTTTTTTTTTCGTTTCACACCTTATACCGCCACTGACTTATCATTGTTTTCCTGTTCAAACGCCGGCATATTCCCCTTCCGACTACAGAGTATGCATGCCGAGAAAAGGCAATGTTCTCGTTCTGCTACAGTGCTCGGGAAAACTAACGCATGCTGTTTACTTTTATTGCGTAAATCGTCATAGATAATCCTGGAAACGGTCTATGGTTTACATTGCCGGCATTGTAAAGCACTATAACAGCGATACCTGAGACGACATGGCCCGAACGACGCATTCAAAGCAAGCCGGAGACGGTCTTACGATGAGTTAAGATGCAGGGATAATGGGAATACTTGAAGTTTATGTACAGAAATTTACATTACATCATGTTTCGGCACTAGAGACACATTAAGCAGCAAAAAGAGAATAAACAGAAAGGTGGAACTGGCTAACACTACAGAGGAGGCCCCTACTCGGCATAGCCGAAGATGCATAGCACCTGACCTTAGCCCAGAACCATTTTTCCGGCTCCGGGGCCCGCTTTTAAAGACCTAAACGCCCGGCCCACATTTGGTAGCTTCAAACCATGTTGTACTCTTAACATGATTGGTTTATCGAGAGCATAGGCAGCCCTCCAGTTTCCATAAGGTAAATCACCCTCTCCATCGCAAAATAAAAGCAAAAACAAATACACTCAGTCGTGCCAGCACGTGCCATCGGTTTCTCCGATGACCCTCGACCTTGGCGTCGCCTCGGAATTGGGAATTGTCGGACTTAAACGGGCAGTTACCGCTGTAAATGCTGCGGCGAGCTCGGACCCGCGTTCCTATAGGCGAGTTTGCTTTCCCAAGGCTGTTAGCTATCCGGCGCCTCGCCGACACGGGCTAGGTCGCGTCACCCAACTCAGGCCTTCGCTGTTCCCGGCTAGCCGCGCTGTCGCCAGCTGTTCGTTACTTTCATTGCCCCCCCCCCCCTCGCCAACAGCGCCCTGACACCATTCCGTCCGGGAGTGCTTAAATTTCAGAAGGTCTGCAGACCTTTCGACCGCTCCTTGGATAGCCGGCGTGAATCGGCCCCAAAGGGCGATGGACACCTGCCCGGCCCGGCTCCTTTGCGCGCGGTCGCATCGTTCCGAGAAAGGTGACAAAAAGGTCGAGCGCACCCATCCGCCCCCTCCCGCCGGGAGGGGGCATTGCAGACGGAGAAAGAATTAGCGGCACTAATGACCCCGCACGCACTACCGATCCCTTACGAACTGAATTACCATACTGGCGGATTGCACAAAGCTGATATGCAAAAGTACCTTGAAGCCCTGTCTGCTGGCATAAATAATAGCCGCGCAAGTTTAGAAATCGTACTATATTTGAAATTTTAAAATAATTTGCATACATCAGTGAAAAATACGGACACTGAAATCATTACGAGCGACACGTCCAACGATGCGTATTTTTCGGTTCGTGCCCCTCTGGGCACATCAGATTTTATGCGCTATCAATGCAGAAGACTTTGCACTCCTCCGGCTGAAAATCAAGCAGTGCTTTGTAGCGACTTATATTTATTGTAAGAAAGAGAGTTGGGGTTTGCTGCCTCAGCGGCTAGCGCTGCCGAAGGAGAGGAAGATGACAGAAGACGAAGCTGACGAAGCTCGGGTGCGCGCTTGCGAACGCCGGCCTGCTGAACAGCACTGCTGGGACAAGGACTGTGCCCGACCACAATAACTGTGCGAGTTTCCACATTACACTTGGTGGAAGTGCTTCTTGTTCTACGCCACGATGCCCAGGCTACCAGGCTCTACCACGACGTCCGACACCTCGGTCCAACCTGCCCAGGCTGTCATCTGTACCGGTGCCGTCCGTCAGCGCGACCCGACAATCTTCAGCGGCACTGACGACACCGACGTAGAAGATTGGCTGGCCTCCTACGAACGCGTGAGCGCCTACAACAAATGGGATGACGTCGTTAAGCTCACGAACGTCATCTTCTACTTGACTGACGTCGCCAACTTGTGGTTCCACAACCACGAGGCGGATTTTACTACCTGGGCGGCTCTCAAAACCAGCCTGACTGACGTCTTCGGCCGCCCCGCTGTCCGAAAACTTCGTGCCGAACAACGTTTGCGCAGTCGTGCCCAACAGAATGGCGAGAATTTCACCAGCTACATCGAGGACGTTGTTGAGTTGTGTAAGCGGCTCAATCCATCTATGAGCGAGGCTGACAAAATCAAACACATTCTGAAAGGGATTGAGGACGACGCATTTCAAATGCTTGTGTCTAAAGATCCTCAAACCGTCTCAGACGTCGTCTTTTTGTCTCAGAGCTACGACGAGCTCCGACAACAGCGTCAAGCCACCCGGCGTGTCATTTGCCCGGACGACAACCTTTCGAGCTTGGCGGTAGGCGGTCCTGCTAACGATCAGCCGACCCTTCTTCAGCACATCAAGCAGTTTGTGCGAGAGGAGGTCGCCCGTCAGTTATTGCTGGTTACCTCTCAACCCGCCCCAACGCCATCACTATCGCCTTCGATTCAGCGTGTAATCCAGGAGCAGGTAGCTGAGGTCCTGCCGCCCACTAATTCACCTACTCTGGTCACTGCACCGTTGACATACGCTGAAGCAGTCATCCGGCCACGACCTCAGCCGGTTCTTCCGACTTATGCGCCGCCTGTCAACGTGTACCATCAGCAGCAGCTCGCCCCTGCACTGCCACGCACTCACCATCCTTTGCCTCGCACCGGTCCCCGCCCTGTGAATCCGTGGCGCACCCCTGATCAACGTTTATAGATACTTTTTTAGTTCCATAACTCCTCCCCTGAAAGCGGGCGCTGCTTGTACCCGGGCGGTGAGAGGGCGCTGCAGTCGAGGTTTGCGCGGTCGCCGGCGCGCGCGCGGCTCCACTCCTGCAGGCTGCAGTTACTGCTTAGCCCGTGTGTGCGGGTTTCTCGTTGCTTTTTTTTTTTTTGTCCATTTGTGTTCCTGTGCGCTCTGCGAACACGTGGTCCCCATCGTGCACTCAGAACAACAAACGCTGCTGGCCGCGAAGCAGCTTTCGAGCGCGACGATGCCAACTTGCTTCGTGCCCGGCTGTACCAGCGGGTACAAGAGCAACCCGGAGAAACGCCATCCGTACGGAAGCAAGAGGAAATATCAAACTCATTGCATCAAATCAAACCGTTTAGTCCCTGCGGGTGACTATGATGTCAGGGCGCTGTTCATTATAGAATTCCTACACAGCAAGAGCGTCAGCTATATTCTCACAGCGAAGTTAAAACAAGACCCGCTTGAGGTAATTAGACTGGTACGTTGAAAAAGCCTAGAAATGCTCATATATATTGTGTTTTTTATTTTTTGGCCTAGTGAGCCCATTAGGAGGTGACGAAGACAACCCTACAGAGACAAAGTTCAGCCAATTATTTAGGTGATGGTGGAAAACGTTTATTTGCTCTATTTCACAATATTTTTTTGCAGCTTCAGATGGAGTCTTCCATCTTATCATTATTTAGGCTGCTTCCTTTTACACACCTGTTGAAGTAGCTTTGAAATGGAACTGTGAGACGGGAACTGATCGTGTCTTATTTAGTGCCTTCGAGAACCTCGGAGAAAAGCGTCGCGACACCCGCATCCAGAAAAAGGCTAGAAAGAACAGATCTGGCAGGAGCTGATGGAGATACCTTTCAGGGGCCTCTCCAATGCCTCCAACGACCACAGATACAGTGTTCCATCACCAGAAGAAACAGCCTTGTACTATTTGGCAGGCTATGTGGCTTTCAAAATGAAAAATAAAGCGCAATGTGAACTCTGTGACGCAATGTGACGCACTTGGCAGGCAGGATTCTCTGATGCATGAGGCTATATGCTCATTATTGAGCGTGAGTATGTTAGTGGTAGTCTCGCGTACCCTTCCGAAAAGATGTTTGCCTGTGTAAGCGCGGTAGAGGGTGCTATAAAACAGGCTTGAAATGGCGAGTTGTTCGGCGGCCTGTTTTGGAACGTGCTAGATTCTCTTGTAAAAAAAGGCACGAATGGTGTTGGTTTACCAGAGCATGCTAAGGTGTTCACAGCTCAATTAATTTACTTTTATTTAGTGACGCGCACGCACTTTGCGCGAGCAAAGTGGTTGGAAAATAGTAGCGCCGTTAGAGCTCAAAAAGAGCGAAAGTAGGCGAAGCTTGTCTGACAAATTAGTTGACAGCAAATCTGTCAACAACGATGTTTAGTGGGTTTGTGAATAAATTTTTTTCTATTTAAATGCCAAGGGCCTTGAATTACTCTTGCATTTCGCCTACACCGGTATCGAACCCGCGGCTTTCGGGAAAGTAGCCGCGGGCCGTAGCCACCGAGACAGCGGCGGGTTTTATTTGCACCAGTATTGCTGTAATAAAACGTAAAAGTAATTTTGCGTGAAATGCGAGACAGAACAGCCAGTCGCGAAAAACTGGTTCGGCGGATAATCCGAATCTATTGAAGTAGCAAGGTTAGGTTCATCTCACGAGAAGCAGAATCGAAGCGTGCATTTCGTCATTGCCAGTACAAAACGGCCGCTTGTGACACGGCTCAGAATACCGCTCTTAAGTTCGCAAACGCGCTAAGCACACATATGTTATGAAATACCTCCGGGCAAGAGCCGGGAACAAAAAACAGCCGTCGCGCAGCGATGATTCGAATGCGAGTGCTCGTGCTAGCACGCTGCACGCTAGCAGACGACTCTCGCTCTCCCAGCTCAACCCGCGATTGCAGCGCCGCGGTGGCGGGGACGGCGACAGGCCGCCTGCTCCCTACGGGCGCTGCGAGGAGTTATGGAACTAAAAAAGTATCTATAAACGTTGCCCCTGATAACCGCCCCATATGCTATGCCTGCGGTCTCGCTGGTCATGTGGCCCGCTGGTGCCGCACGCGCGGATCCGGTCCTTACGACTACGGGCGCTCGCCAACGTACGACGCTTCATTTCCCTCCGTCCCTGTCTCTTCTCTTCTGCCGCCTCCGAATCCCTCTCCGCCTCGCTCCGACTCCTACAACCGAAGCCATCGCTCACCGTCTCCTCGCCGCCGTTCGCTCTCTCCTATGCGCCGCCGGTCCCCACCTCTTCAAGCGGAAAACTAGGCGCCGCAGTTCCGGAGGCAAGAACTGCGCCGTCAACGACCGTCTCAAACCCTATGAACGTTATTGAAGTGATCGTTGAAGGTGTTACGGTTGACGCGCTTATTGACACTGGTGCTGCCGTGTCCATCATTAGTCGCAACTTGTGCCGCAAATTAAAAAGTGATGACTCCGCTTTCTGACCTTTCGCTTCGCACCGCCAGCGCTGACCCCATTCGCCCTATCGCAGCGTGCACTGCCCGCCTCGTCACCCAAGGCCTCTCATACACCATTGAGTTTTTCGTTCTCACCCGCTCCACTCATGACATCAATCAATCAATCAATCAGCCTTTTATTTTCTCTACATTAGAGAAGGAGACAGGACTAAAAGCTCGAAAGCTTGACAGAGGTCCTGCCCCCTTTTTTCACGCTGGCATTGCAACAGACAAGCGGCAATAAATTCTGCGCTATACATTATAGCACAAAAGAAAATAACACACCTTGAAAAAAAAGCAAAAAGTACCAACATAAAAATACATGCAGCGTCATGACACAAACTTGTTCAGAAAAAATTTCTTAATAACGGTATTTGAATGCAGGAAAGGGTCAAACATTTCTTTGTTTAAGTTATTTAATAGCACTGGCAGCGTATACGAGATAGATTGTTGTGAGTAATATGCTCTAGGTGTAGGAACTAGCCACATTTCTTTATTTCTGGTTTGTGGAATATGGGTGTTTTTTGCAAGTTCTGCCAAATTACCAACATAATTTTCATTGCTCCGCGAAGCACTTTTGAAACTCATTAAAAGTCTGTGTTCGTGTAAAGCTAAGACTGGCAGGATTTCATATTTTAAAAAGAGGTCACTCGTAGGGAAACAATACATCATCCTCGGGTGGGACTTTCTGTCCGCGCATCACGCCATCATTGACTGTGCACGTGCGGAAATTGATTTGTCGCCACTACGTGATGCCCTTGTGGACGCCTCCCCTGTTACCGCCGCGCCTATTCTCGCCGCTGACGACGTCGACGTGCCAGCTTTATCTTCTGTTCTCGTGCCGCTGACTTGTGCTGCCCTCTCTGACGCTGCTGTCCTTTGTTCACCTTCACCTCTTTGTGCGCACCGCAAGTCTGTCTTGCTGCCTCATGCCGTGCTCACACTTGCTGGTGGTTGTGGTGCTCTGTACGTCGCGAACCCGTTGCCTTTCCCCACCACTTTACTTCGGGGAGAATCGCTTGGTACGGTTGATGTCATCGATCTCGACGACGCTTCTCCTGTCCTTGATGACCCTGACGCCCATGACATCAACGCCCTCACTCCTCCCGCCGACGTCGCCGACGCGTCCTCCCCGGATATGTTTTCCCATTCTGTCGATGCCGCTCTACCACCTCACCACCGTGCCCAGCTCATCGCTTTGCTGCAGCGCTTCCGCGCATCCTTCGACTCTCCTCAAGCACCGTTGGGTCGTGCCGCAGCGGTTCGCCACCATATCGACACTCGCACCCATGGACCCTTGCGCCAACGCCCCTACCGCGTCTCCTCCGCCGAGCGCCGCATCATTGATCAACAGGTGAACGACATGCTACATCGCGGCGTGATCCAGCCCTCTCACAGCCCGTGGGCTTCTCCGGTCGTGCTCGTCAAGAAGAAGGACGGATCCATTACATTCTGCGTAGATTACCGCCGGCTAAACAAAATTACTCGGAAGGACGTCTACCCCCTGCCTCGTATAGACGACGCGCTGGATTGCCTGCAGGGAACGGAGTACTTTTCTTCGTTGGATTTGCGCTCTGGGTACTGGCGGGTGCGGATGGCCGATGTCGATCGCCCGAAAACAGCTTTCATCACGCCTGATGGGCTGTATGAATTTAATGTGATGCCCTTCGGTCTCTGCAACGCGCCTGCCACTTTTGAGCGTATGATGGACAACATCCTCCGTGGCCTTAAATGGCAGACATGCCTCTGCTACTTGGACGACGTTGTCATCTTCTCCCAGAATTTTGCGTCTCATCTTCTTCGCCTCGAGAGTGGTCTTCGCTGTCTCAGTGACGCTGGCCTGCAGCTAAACTTGAAAAAGTGTCGCTTCGGCGCTCTACAGCTGACTATCCTAGGCCACGTCGTGTCTAAGGACGGTGTACTCCCGGACCCTGCCCAGCTCCGCGCAGTTGCTGATTTCCCGAAGCCCACATCCCTGAAAGAACTCAGAAGCTTTCTTGGCCTTTGCTCCTACTTTCGCTGTTTCATCAAGAATTTTGCTGCCGTTATCGCCCCGCTGACGCAACTTCTCGCTGGTAGCCACGACTTGTCGGTTTGGTCCCCTGCATGCGACGAAGCTTTTGCAACGCTGCGCCAGCTCCTCACCTCTCCTCCGATCTTGCGCCATTTCGACCCTTCCGCGCCTTGTTGTGCAATAGAGGTGGTCCCGTTGCGCTCGCCACCCGTTTCGTGACTGAGCGTTGCCAGCTCTCTTAGCGGTAGCGAAGACTCCGAGTCAGGCGTCGGTGAGACTAAGAAAACGCTTTATACATTATGTACAGGGCATAATATAGTTCAACATCGGCACGGGGGCCGAGAGCTATACAAACGCGACTGTTCTCGCACAGCGACGATCAGCGAGACACCAGCACGTCACACCATCCGACTCCACTCGTGAGCAGCACTCGACTCACGGTGGGTCGGTCACTCCGTCACTCCGTCACACACCTCCAAGCTGCAGCGTTGGGGCTTTTATAGCCTGAGGAACGGTGGCCCCTCAGAACTGGCCAATCCAAAGGCAGCACTCCACGGCAGTCCGAAAGGACCAATCAGCGATCGCGCGGGCCAACCGCTTCAAATTTTGCCGCGCGCGGTGGCGTCCGGGAGAGAAGGAATCTGGCGCCTCGCTGTCTGGCCTCTTGCGACAGGTCCAGGCGTGTTGCTTGCAGATGCTTCTCCTAGGACTCCGCTGCCGTACGGCGCAGCATCGTGGCTTGTCAGGGAGCGTTAGGGCGCGTGCCTTGCGGCGCAGCACCAGGGCTTGTCAAAAGGGACGCTCGCAGGAGAAAGTTCGCGGCCGGCAGAATTGAAATCCGGGCGGGTTTCCCGGCATGACAGCATCCCCGCCATCAGATAAGGCGCCGGGAAGACGAGCTGCTTCCACGTGGCTCGGATGCCAGGCGCGCATCTTCGTCAGGCTCTTCCAAGTTCACGTCCAGTCCAGGTAACTTCACGAGCACCAGGTCCCACTCGCAGGCCAGGAGCTCTGTTGACCTCGTTGTCGCCAAGGCACCTCGACCAGCTTCGCTGAGGTCGTTCCGATCCCCTTGCTTCTCGCAACTGGTCATGGTTGGTCGTTCTGCAGACTACAAAACCGACCGGCAAAAGGCAACACCCAACACAAGCAAGTGCCCTCTGTCTCCCATCAAACACCAGACGAAGCCATAATCCAAATTAACCTAACTAAATTGATGTCCCCGTTTATTCCCGCTGCAACAAAAGGCATGTGTACGATCTGGTACACAAGGTTCAAACAACCATTTTGCAAAGTGTCAACACATCAAAATAGCAGGAGTACTTAATAATCAACAATAATAATGAAAATAAGATTGGTCCCCTTGAAATCATTTGGACCGAAAACACACTACTGAGGAAGCAAATGAGGTCATTCATTTTTGCCCCTTTCTTCCTTCGAACATGATAGTTTGCTGCAAAGTGAGAGAAGGTAAGTAACGAGGAGGTCACTGAAAGAAGCGAGGCCTAGAATGCACGACTTAGAGCATCGGCGTTCGCGTTAACCTTCCCTTCTTATAGCGGACAACCAGATTGTGCTGCTGGAGGGTCATGCTCCACCTCAGCAAACGGCCGCTTTTAGACGACATGTTACTTAACCAGGTTAGGGGGCAATGGTCCGTTTCCACAACAAACTTAGAACCGGAGACATAACAAGCCAGCTTCTGAACTGCCCACACAAGGCAGGCGCACTCTTTTTCAGAGGTGCTGTATGCCTCTTCCCTAAACTTAGTTTTCGACTCAAATACAAAATTGGTCGTTCATGACCACTAGCCTCTTCTTGGCATAGCACCGCTCCCATTCCGCGATCACTCGCGTCACATTGAATGATGAAACCTTTCGAAAAGTCTGGCGCCGTTAGAACCGGCTTATGGCTCAATGCTTGTTTCAACATTTGGAACACATTTTCTTTCTTCGAGTCCCACGTCACCTTAACGGGCTCCAATTTTCGAAGCGCGTCTGTTAGCGGGCTGGCAAGGTCAGAGTAGTCTCTCACATAGTGTTGGTAATATCCAGCTAAACCTAAAAAAGCCCTTATATCCGTCTTAGTGGTTGGCCGGGGATAGTTTACAATAGCGGCTACCTTGATGTCGGAAGGTCTACGCCGGCCGCGCCCCACCACATGGCCCAAATAAGTCACCTCACCGCAACCTAGGTGACATTTAGCTGGTTTCACAGTGAGGCCTGCCTCTTTCAACCTGCACAATACAACTCGCAAGTGCTCGAGACGTTCTTCCCAAGTGTCCGAAAAGATGGCAACATCGTCGAGGTATGGCAATGCAAACTCGCCCAAACCATGAAGCACTCTGTCCATCAGGCTAGAGAAACAATACGGCGCGTTTTTAAGTCCGAAGCTCAGCATGAGTGGGCGGAAGGTTCCGAACGGGGAAACGAACGCGGCGCAACGGCTAGCCCGTTCCGTAAGGGGTACTTGCCAATAGCCTCGCACGAGGTCTAGCGTAGATATATAATTTGACTTCGACACCGTCTCCACTCTTTCTTCTAGGTTCGGTATCGGATATGTCTGATCTCGGGTGATCGCGTTCAGACGCCGATAATCGACGCATGGCCTCGGATCCTTTCCCGGAACCTGGACAAGTATCAGGGGCGATGTGTAGTCGCTCTCACTTGGCACTATAACCCCCAAGTCACGCATGCGCTGAATCTCCTCAGCCATGATTTTTTTCTGCACGGGTGAACAACGATACGGTTTACTGCGGATCGGTTGCTCAGATGTTAGCTCGATGTCGTGCTCTAAGACCGTGGTCTTTCCGGGACGGTTCGAAAAAACCTCCTTAAACTCGGAAACTATTCCCTTTAAATCCTCCTTTTGGGTGGTACTTAGACGCGCGTCTAAAGTCAGCTGTTCCAACATTAGCTCTAAACCACAATCTTTCATGTCAGCTGTCGTCAGGATTTCCGCCCCTTCCTCATCGGCAGCATTTATCGTCATGCTTACAATCGCGTGACGCTGAATGTAGGGCTTCATCAAGTTGCTGTGATAAATTTTGTTGGGCCGTCTCCCTAATTTCACTTCGTAGTTGGTATCGGAAAGCTTCGATACAACCTTCGCGGGTCCTTCCCAGTGAACCTCGAGCTTGTTTTTCTTCGACGGACGCAGCAACATCACTTGACTACCCACTTCGAAGGTGCGTTTTTTTGCTGACTTGTCGTAATATCCCTTTGACAAGATTTGCGCCGCCTTCATGTGCCTCTCTACAATATCTTTTGTTTTCCCGAGCCTCTGAAGAAGGTCGAGGACGTAGGAGACTACATTTGGGTCGTCATCACTGCCTTCCCAACACTCTCGCAACATGCGCAGCGGAGTTCTAAGGCTTCGGCCATACACGAGCTCCGCGGGGCTAAAGCCTGTGCTCTCATGGGGAGCAGACCTCAAGGCGAACATAGCGGCGGGAATGCAGGCCTCCCAGTCACAGTGACGCTCAAAGCACAGGGCTCTCAATATGCGCTTCAGCACCGAATGCATTCGCTCTACTGGATTAGATTGCGGGTGATGGATAGAACTGTGCACCACTTTAATGCCGCATCTTTCCAAAAAGGTAGAAGTTAGGCAGCTGGTGAAGACGCTGCCATTGTCGCACTGGATCTCAGAAGGGAACCCGACGCGTGCGAACATTGAGAGCAGAGCGTCCACGACCTGGGAAGAATTTAGCTCCTTAAGTGGTACCGCCTCCGGGAACTTGGTCGCGACGCACAGGGCCGTCAGAACATACCTACACCCGTTCGTTGATTCTGGCAGAGGACCTACAATATCAATTACCAGTCGCCGAAAAGGTTCTGTTATGACTGGCACTAACTTCATCGGCGCCTTCCACTTGTCAGTGGATTTGCCCACTCTCTGGCAGGTCTCGCAAGATCGCACGAATTGTTCGACATCCTTCCAACAATACGGCCAATAAAACTCCTGAGCCAATCTAGCCTTGGTCTTTTTTAAGCCAAGATGCCCTGCCCACGCATTTCCGTGCGCGAGTTCCAGTAACTGACAGCGATATTTTCGAGGGATCAAAATCTGCTCATATTTGCGTCCCTGCTTATCGGTGTAGCAGCGATACAATAAGCCAGATCTCTCGTAAAATGAAACCCTCTTTTTCTCCACTCCCAGTTTGACGCTCTTCATCAGATCGGCTATTGAGCAATCTTGCTGCTGCTCGCGAATGAGCGTTTCCTTTTCAACTGCGGCCAGCTCCTGCCAGCCGGCAGAAACCGGAGCGAGTATGGAGCCCGCGTCGCCTAACTGCGGCGTCGTGTCTAGATCGCGGCTAGCAGTGCACGTATCACTCTCAGTCTCGTCCAAACCACGCTATCCCAAGCCAGTCTCCGAGCTCTGCATCTCCCGTGTCTGCCCGCCACTCAAGTTACCTTGATCGCTCCGCGTGCCGCACCGCTGTTCGTTCACCGACTCAAAGTCCAGTTCCCTCGACAGTTGGCGCGCTTTGGATCGCGTGAGGGCCATGTACGCCACGTCGGCAAAGAATGATTTGCCCTGATCCTTCAGCATCTGCTCCGAGCTATTTGAGAACAGGTAGGGAAAGTGCTCCGGAAGGGCGGCTGACACAGCGGCTTCTGTGTTAAGTTTTCCAAACTCTCCTTCAATGATGACCGCTGCGATCGGTAAGCAGACACTCTCATCCTCGGCCACTTGCCGTATCCAAGCGCATTCTCCTGTAAAGTCACTAGAGGAGACGAAAGACGGATGGACGACGTCCATAGTTGCTGCCGAGTCCCGAAGTGCTCTGCACTTCTTGCCGTTTACTTTAATTTCCTGCATGTATGGCTCCAACAGTCGCATGTTTTTGTTTGTTTCCCGTATCGTTGCAAAAGCAACTTTCTCTTGGCAGTTCGCCGCGATGTGCCCTTGCTTTTTGCAGTTGTAGCAGATTAACGGCTTCCGTTTTTCAAAAGAACGCGTCGCATCGTTTCGCTGCTTGGGACCATCGCTAGCATTCTGAGATGCATTCTGCCCTTCCTTCGCAGTTTCTTTGGTAAGGGACTCGTCTTTCCGAAACTCGCGACGCTTGATTTGCTTCCGTTCGTCGGGCTTCCTTGAAAACCCGTCTCTCTTATCTGCTTTTTCTACACGCACTGCCCTGCTGTGCAAGCTGCGGCGGAGGTAATACTCTCCAGCTAATTCTGCTGCCTTGTCTAGCTTAACCTCCTTTAGCCTATCTTGCAGCCAGAGCTTGACATCCTCATCAATGCAACGGTAGAACTGTTCTAACGCGATGCATTCGACGACTTTATCGCGGTCGTCGTAAACCTCTTCGCCTTTCAGCCATTCAACCAGGTCGGCTTTTAGACGAAACGCGAAGTCAACATGTGACTCCCTGCCCTTCTGTGCATACCGGAACCTCTGCCGGAAAGCTTCGGGCGACAGTTTGTACTTTCGCAATAGCGCCTCCTTCACATCACTGTAGCTCTCAAACGCCTCTTTCGATAAGCAAGTTATCACGTCAGATGCCTCCCCGGGAAGCAAGGCTAACAGATTCTGTGCCCAGAGGGATCGCTCAATGTCATTCCGTTCGCACATATGCTCAAATTTAACGAGGTATTTAGCCATATCCTCGCCGACTACAAAGGGCGGCAGTTGGTCGCGTATTTTTGGAGCGTTAGAGGGAACCGTCGTAGAAGCAAGACTGGGCGCTGGCGAGGTTTTTCGGAGCTCCAGCTCTTTCATTTTAACCTCGTGCTCTCTAAGCGCCTGGCGCTCCCGCATCTCCTCCTCGCGACGTTCATTTTCTCTTTTCCTCCCGTTCACGCCTTTCATTGATATCAGCCCAGGCCTCTTCGGCCTCCTCAGCCGTCACGTCCGCAGTCCTCATGACCTCAAGGATCGCTTTCTTTCTTTTTGTTGAGCCCAAATCAATGCCCAACTCCTCACAAATTTGGAGAAGTTCTTTAACCTTGTAACTCTCCATCGTTCACACTGCCTCTTGCTGTTTGCCCTTTTAGAAACTACTTGCCGTACACTACTATATCGCTACTAGTTCGGTACGCGCAAGAATTTCACACACTGCCTTGTTTACCCCTTCAGCATCCCTTGGTTTTCAAAACACTCTTCCTAGGCTTGAAACACACAAGGTTAACGCAATGCTACACCAATTCTTTCTCTAAGCTACTATAACCTGTGTTAGAGAAAGTCTGGCGTTTGAGGAAAACTTGAGGCACTCACCGCGCCGAGGTAGCTGATGTCGGTCGATCCCATAGCTGCCATCCAATGTTGTGCAATAGAGGTGGTCCCGTTGCGCTCGCCACCCGTTTCGTGACTGAGCGTTGCCAGCTCTCTTAGCGGTAGCGAAGACTCCGAGTCAGGCGTCGGTGAGACTAAGAAAACGCTTTATACATTATGTACAGGGCATAATATAGTTCAACATCGGCACGGGGGCCGAGAGCTATACAACGCGACTGTTCTCGCACAGCGACGATCAGCGAGACACCAGCACGTCACACCATCCGACTCCACTCGTGAGCAGCACTCGACTCACGGTGGGTCGGTCACTCCGTCACTCCGTCACACACCTCCAAGCTGCAGCGTTGGGGCTTTTATAGCCTGAGGAACGGTGGCCCCTCAGAACTGGCCAATCCAAAGGCAGCACTCGACGGCAGTCCGAAAGGACCAATCAGCGATCGCGCGGGCCAACCGCTTCAAATTTTGCCGCGCGCGGTGGCGTCCGGGAGAGAAGGAATCTGGCGCCTCGCTGTCTGGCCTCTTGCGACAGGTCCAGGCGTGTTGCTTGCAGATGCTTCTCCTAGGACTCCGCTGCCGTACGGCGCAGCATCGTGGCTTGTCAGGGAGCGTTAGGGCGCGTGCCTTGCGGCGCAGCACCAGGGCTTGTCAAAAGGGACGCTCGCAGGAGAAAGTTAGCGGCCGGCAGAATTGGAATCCGGGCGGGTTTCCCGGCATGACAGCCTACAGAACTGCACAGAGACGCCAGCGGCATTGGTCTCGGTGCGGTTGTAGCTCAGCGGAAACCTGGTTTCAATGAGTACGTCGTTGCTTACGCCAGCCGTGCGCTCACAAAAGCGGAGACTAATTTTTCCGTCACAGAAAAAGAATGTTTGGCGATTATTTGCGCGATCACAAAATTTCCTCCTTACTTATACGGGCGCCCGTTCGATGTCATTACCGATCACCATGCCCTTTGTTGGCTGTCGTCACTCAAAGATCCATCTGGCCGCCTCGCTCATTGGACTCTGCGTTTACAAGATTACGACATTCGGGTCATTTATCGTTCCGGTCGTAAACACTCCCACGCCGACGCTCTCTCGCGCTCCCCTGTGACCTCTGAGCCTGACCCACCATCTATTTCCGGCCTCACACCCTCTCTACACTATTGATATGGCTTCTGAGCAGCGCAAGGATCCTTGGATTACTTCTCTTCTGGATTTCCTAGCCAACCGCTCAGCGCGCCTCCCTTCTAGAGCGCTCCGACGTCAAGCCCATCACTTTGCCTTACGCGACCAGCTGCTGTACCGTCGGAACTACCTCCCCGATGGTCGCAAATGGCTGCTCGTGATTCCAAGGCATCTCCGCTCCGCCATTTGTGCCAGTTATCATGATGACCCGCAATGCGCTCATGCCGGTCTCCTCAAAACTTTTACCCGCCTACGCCTTCGGTATTATTGGCGGGGCATGTACCGTTTCGTCCGCCAGTACGTACGCTCTTGCCTGAAATGTCAGCGTCGCAAGAACCCAGCACCGCACTCACCTGCTCCTCTGAAACCTTTACCGTGTCCCGCCCGGCTATTCGACCGTGTTGGAATTGACCTTTATGGCCCCCTTCCCATCACTGCCGCAGGGCACCGCTGGATCATCGTCGCCATTGATCATCTCACGCGCTATGCCGAAACTGCCTCGTTGCCAGCTGCGACGGCCTCTGACGTAGCCGGTTTCATACTTCAGAACCTCATTCTTCGTCACGGTGCGCCTCAGGAATTGCTCAGCGACCGGGGTCGCGTCTTCTTGTCCGGCGTCGTGGAAGCCCTCCTTCGGGAGTGTCATATCGTTCACCGCACGACGTCTTCGTACCTTTCGCAGACGAACGGCATGACCGAGCGCTTTAACCGGACCCTCGGCGACATGATGGCCAAGTACATTTCTGCTGATCACTCAGACTGGGACCGCATTCTCCCTTTCGTTATATACGCCTACAACTCTGCAACACAAGCCACTACTGGTTTTTCCCCGTATTTTCTTCTGTACGGACGCGAGCCTTCCTCCATCATGGACACCATACTCCCTTACCGCCCCGATTCGTCCGAATTTACAACCGTCTCTCAGGCCGCTGCGCATGCCGAAGAATGCCGTCAACTCGCCCGTTCCTTTACTTCACACGACCAGCACCGTCAGAACAGCTCCCGCGCCGCTTCTCCCGGTCTGCCGCCGCCTTATCTTCCGGACTCCTTGGTTTGACTTTGGGTGCCCTCCTCCAGCCCAGGACAGTCTACAAAACTGCTGAGCAAATACCAGGGCCCCTATCGCGTTGTTCAGCAGACATCGCCAGTTAATTATCTTGTGGAGCCCATCACGCCGTCGTCGGACCATCGCCGCCGCGGCCGTGAACTCGTGCACTTAGACCGCCTGAAGCCCTACTACGACCCAGCTCTCGTCTCGTGCCCTTAGGCCGCCAGGAAGGCGCCTTTTCACCCCGGGGGTATTGTAAGAAAGAGAGTTGGGGTTTGCTGCCTCAGCGGCTAGCGCTGCTGAAGGAGAGGAAGATGACAGAAGACGAAGCTGACGAAGCTCGGGTGCGCGCTTGCGAACGCCGGCCTGCTGAGCAGCACTGCTGGGACAAGGACTGTGCCCGACCACAATAACTGTGCGAGTTTCCACATTACATTATTAATATTCAGGGAGTTTCATTAACCTGAAGTTCGAAATATTTATGATTGCATTACGGTTTGCCGCTCACGCAACTATACGCCAAGTACACTTCAATCTCGCGGGCAAACTACAACTCTTCTGTTACCCGAGTGACGGATACCAGGTTGCTCTGGTGACACATGCTTGTTATTTGCGCCAGCACCCGTGGCGCAGTGGCTTTGGCGTAAGGCTGCTGACCCCATGTTCGCGGGGTCGCTCCTCGGCCGAGGCGGCTGGATTTCGATGGAGGCGATCGAAACGTGACGCCCATGTACTCTACATTGTCAGCCATGTTAAGGAACCCCAAGAGTTCTAAATAAATAGCAGCAGGAAGTTGGGATAGTTGGCTAGCTTGCGTAGTAGAAAATAGCGCATAAAGATCACTAACAGATGAGGAACAAGTGCTTGTCCTTGTAACTCCCCATCTATTCGTCGCCTCTATGCGCTATAGTCTATCGGCTCTACATTAAACCGTACCCCATAACCTCGTCGCTTCTCGTAGTCCAAGGGCTTCGGAACGGCAAGTACTTTGCATTTGCAAGTTTTCCTGCGGTACCTTACTAAAACTGCTATGTACATAACTTCCCCGCACAGGCATGTTCTGTGAATAGGTGTGTGGCGTACTGAGGCTCCAGTCCTGTGTCTCAGCCACCTAGTCTACATCTGCACCGAACATGCAGATGCCTGCACTTGTTTCTCTTCTCACTGTACAAACCGTTATTCCTTCCTCCGCGATGTGATCTGGAGATGACCCAGACTGAGGCAATGAGAGCGCATTTTGTTTCAACGCAGCCTCCTACTTCTATCTCCGCAACCATTCCATTGACACGAGTCATCGGCCATCGACCTCTCGCCTGCTCTTGGTTGCCTACTGACAAACTTTCTAGCCGCTGCCTGTCAATGCTGGAATCGCTGGCTTCCTTTCTGTGGTTATGTCGATTGGGCAGGAGTATCGACCTCGGCGGTTGGCCCGTGGTGGTCAACACAAGACGGGTAACGAGTGGGGTCCATATCACAACTTGTATAATTTTCGAAAGCGTAGTATTCGGCGACACACGACTGGCTGAAACGCCGAGAACCACTCGTCAGTTTGGTTGCGGCGGGAAGCGACAGCGGGATTCACCGCGTTGCCGTTGCCGCAGCGAAACATCCGGTAGAATTTTGGCGATAAACGCAGCACGACCGAAGAACAGACGAGCCAGAAGTTTAGTTGCGCACCAGATTCCATAGCAAAGAGGAAAATCGAAGCTGCTCCGTACACCCAGCGGACATAAATAAATGAACAACATTGCGCATACTCTTTATTGTACTTTTAAAGGCTACACATGAATTCGAGAAAGATAATTCACATAACTAAGCCGTAGTTGGCCGATCATAAACAACAGGCAGCCAGCTTCTTCGCTAACCATGGCGTCATATATACTATAGCTCGAAAGCAAAAAGGAAATACAAGCAAAACCTTCGGCGTGCACTCACTCGCTGCATAAGTCATTAACGCTGCTGCCTTGTTGAAACAGCAACATGTCGTGACGGTCTGCTTTCTGCAGCGTTGCTAAACGTAAGTTTCTGATGTGAGCGGACCTCTGCTCTTGTGGTAAACAAGTTGCTCATTCCTTTGGTTTGGTTTATCGGTTTATTGGGGTTTAACGTCCCAAAGGGACTCAGGCTATGAGGGACGCCGTAGTGAAGGGCTCCGGAAATCTCGACCACCTGGGGTTCTTTAACGTGCACTCACATAGCGCACTCATTCCTTTCATGCAGACTGCAGGAATCGCAAGGTACTTCTTTGCGCGAGTGAATAGTAGATAAACAAAAGGGTGATGTTTGAAACTTTTTGTTGTGTTTCTTGCCGTGTATGCGTTTGATGACTTCACAGACGAAGGTTTCAGAGGTTCACCATGACGCGAAGCGCACTCATGCACAGTAGTGCTTTAAAACTAACTCGCGAGCTAATTCACGACCTCAGCGCGTAGCCACCGCACTGCAGACAGAGAGCTGTGGGATTACACTCTTCTGTGACCGAGCTATCGTCAGCCGTAACTGAAGCCGAAAAACTCCTCGATGTCAAAGGCGTCGGTGCAGTGATGCGTCGCTGACGGCTGACCATTCACATGATGAGCGGATTCGTGCTTGCAGACTGTGACTTTCATGATTTGAGACGTTCCTCCGCTAGTAGATAGTTCTAGAACAGCGCACACGCATTTGCGCACTCTAAATAGAAGCACATTGCGGGACGTTGCACTGTTTGTCACATCGTTCAACGTAAGCAGAGGCGAAAAGTCCAATGATAGTGGCGCTATCGGGCTTCAAGAAATAAGCCAACAATAACAACAAACCGGCATTTCTTAAGCTAGGTGATGGGGAATGATCCAACGTAATAAACAAAGGGTCAATTTATCGCTCATGCATTTCATTATAGATAAAAGAGGACAAAGCCAAAGCCTTATATGCCGAACATCCAACTGCTCAACATCCAACTGCTCCAGAGACGAACCATCTCCGATCCACATAGTACACAGGTCCGCAGCAACAAATTTAAGTGCCCACAAAAGAAACGACGGCGCCCTTCGGTTTGCGTTCAGAAGTCAAATGCTCCCTTAGAGTGAGCGACACCAGTCGATGCCTCCCTTTGGGTCGAGCAACAGGCTTCAGCAGCTGCCTCCGCGCCGAGTGAATAACAGGCACAGGCAGATGAAAAAAAGGAAACCAGCACCCCGTTCATGGGTAGAGCTGCCCTACTTGCACAGGATAAGAAAGGCGCCAGCCCAAGCGTGCTTTCTTGCCTCGCTGGTTATGTATCTAGCGGTCGTCGAGCCAGCCACAGGTCAGACCCGTCGAGTCGAGGCTGCGGCATAACAAATCGGCGCGCTAATGCCAAGGCGAATGAGCGGGAGACGAGGAGCCGGGTTCTTTATCTCTCGCCCGGAGGATTTGTTGTTGCAAGCACGCATTTGAAAGGTGCGCAGATGGAGGTCGAAGGAGGGTGCACGCGCAGCTTAGGGCTTAGATGATCGCGAGGAAAAACAGGTTGGAGAAAGTGATTTTCTGAAATCGCAAAAACACAACAAATAGCGCTTAGCGCGGAAGGGTTCGGACGAGAGAAAAGGTGCGGAGATGGGTCTTGAAGGTAATAGAGGAGGAGACACAGGAGGCTGAAGAAGTGAAATGGGTCGCAGTGATCGCAGAATGCGTGATGGGCAATGGCACCAAGAAACGATGCCGCTCAGCCGTCAAAGTGGGCCAGAAGGAAAGAAGATTAACGTTACGCGCCAGAAACCGTTCAACAGAAGAACACACAGGTGGCCCAACGGTTTCGCCCAAGCGGCTGCAAACACTCCGGTTATGTGTGCAGCCGTCTGCTGTGGCACCTGGTGGTTCGAGGTGGCATAAAAATGGTAGAATAAAAATACAAACAACAATGAAAGTATTACTCACGAAAAATCTGTCCGCCACGAGTGTTTGATATAGGACTGATGTGAGCAAGGAATGCTCAGCATTTTGCTCCCCACCACGAACTAGACACATTCGCCCCAGCCGTGATCAAGTGGCGCGCCCGTGCCTGCTTTCACTGGCTCGACGCGACGCGCTTGCAGCGTCACGCAAGGACAACCCCAAAACGAATAAAAACGGGTGAAGTTGCGATCCGTACCAACTCGCGATGCATTTTGTCAATAAAGGCTATGTTTAAATGAAAAAAAAAAGCTGCACGAAGGTAAGCAAAAACAAATCCACTAGCAACAAAAAAAATATGAAAAGATCACAATAAAATACAGAAACAAGAATTTACATTATATTTAGTAAGGAAGGAACGCAAGAAAATGTAGAATCACATGCCGGTGTGTACAAAACGCATGTACGGACCAGTTGTTGCAGAGCTCCACGGCAAAACCTGAAGGAAGCCGAGAGCCCACAGGATGGTGGCACCACCAAAACAGCGAGAAAAAAAACAAGATGTCAAAGTAGTGCGGTGCAATCTGCGGATAATGATGAAACAAGCATACACAAAACGGCATGAAATGACTGTCTGGACGGAAGGGAAAAGATGCATGTAGTAGGGACGGTGAACTCTCGCGCGAATCGATGTCCAGGCCGCAGGCGCAGAGGAATCCCTCGCCAGTATAGGCCGTCCGGGCGCCCAGGAACTGTAGACATCAGAAGCGGCGCGAGAGAGCGACTAACGCTCGAAAGAGCCAGGACGACGACGAACAACCTCATGGACAATGACCTGAGTATTTACAGCAGTGCGATCGAGAGGGCGTGCGCGGGGTGAGTGCAAGAGGCGTAATGCGGCGCCTCTTTCGGCGTAATGCGCACTAGTCCGTCGCCAAGGCCGCCAACAACGGAAACAGCGAAGGGAGATGTAATAATGTGAGGAGGGACATCACCATTATGAGCACCGATTGGACATGCTCGATCGATGCACAGGTCAAAGCGCCAGAAATAGGCGGGCAGCGCCCGTGGCCAGCGAGAAGGGAGATTAATACGCACGTATGTGGAAGGTAGCTCCGTGTTCTGGAACAGTGGGCAACCATAGGAAATTTGCTGAGGTAGCTTGCACGAACATTTCATGTAATAAGTACGAATCTTGTTGGACCGGAAGTTCCTGTGTTTTGGGTCTCGCTTGTTAGAGAAGACAAAAACGGTAGGGGAAGCGAGTAAGAAAGCTCGACGCACACACAAATTACTGAGAATGAACAACGCGTATAGTGCAATTACAACTCAATTCCTGTTCGCGCACTTGAGTAGGGCTCGCACTGCCCCACGCACGACCGCACGCCATTCTCGCGCACCACACACTGCGCTTCCCGCCGTCCACGCTGATGAGTCGACACTCGCAGCAACAAAGATCACAAAAAAACGGCGTCCAGACGGTGTCGGGAGGAGAGGAAGGAGGATAGGCAGGCCAGCGCACGGAGCCAGACATCACGTGTGTGCCCCCCCCCCCCCCCCCCTCCGAGGAGACGACTGCCGCCGTCGGGTAGGCGCAGACGTGAAAACGACGATAAGCGGAATGCGCGCAGCGCCATATCTCGGAGCTTCGAGAACTAAGTCTCCCATGTTGGCTCGGTTCACAAAAGGAAACCGTGGCCCAGCGTAGGGTTACAACCGTTGCGCTTCGTTTGAAAAGAGAAATGCCGATGCAGACTTGCGCTACGCTGTCCACTATGCAAAGACACTACGATGCGTGCCAGAACCGGGCGCGTTCCAGCTTTTCTCTTTCTTTTCTATTTTTTTTCTTGCTCTCCGAACGTTCGCCAAATGCCATGCGATCGAGGTATAAGCCGATGTCGTGCATTTATTAACTCTCCGATAGCGGATAGTCGGTAGGACGAGAATATATATGCCCGCATACTTGAACAACGTAATAGAGAAGGCAAAGAGAAGGAGGAACACAGGCCTACGCCTGTGTCCTTCGAGTGTGTATTCTAATTGCGAAGCGCGTTCATTAATGTGCAGGCAAATCGTGGCCATGAGGTCTCAGTGCGCTCATCTGAAAGCCTTGATAGCTCGTGCCCTGGCCAACTAAATGCACTCGAAGAACCAATGCCGATTACTGCATTGTTTGCTACGTGTCAATAAGTTTTTGAAGACCTAGCAAGCGCTCCTAGCTGGATCATGCAGTTGTTGCAAGGTCCTATGCACTTCTTTCTAAAGCCGCGTTCAGACTACGTGCGCTACGCACGGATCGTTGTTACGGATCGTAAGCGTAAACGTAAAAAGCGCAATGAGTCTGTTCAGACGAGTGTTGCATTGAGCGTAAAGTACGCAAATTCTGCTGTCAGCGTGGACGTAAATGTTGGTGGACCCGCAACTTTTACGACGAGCACAGATGCAACTGTTACTGCTCGGCCAATGCGTACGCCAGTTTCGGTTTTCATTTTCCGGTCAGGAGGCTTCCGGCCTGCCGAAATTTTGCGCGCAAATCGATGCTCCTTCCTTTCGAAGCTCCGACCAGCGCTGCTCCGACAGCACGTTGTCTCAGCTCGCTTGTGTTGTGTCGTGGTTTGTCATCATGATCAATGCCGAACGCCCTTTTATATTATCCGATGAATTGCTCATTGAAGAAGTTCGGCAGTGGCCTGTTCTCTACGACCAGCAACTGAAAACGTACCGTGACAAACAGCTACAAAACGACGCCTGGCTCGAAATCTCTAGTGCGCTGAATCAAAGCGGTAAGTGCTTTTCGTTTCTTTCTATCTGCGGACAAACTTGCGGCAGTCAAATGCTTTCCCTCGTCTAGAAAAGTGCGATTATGGCGCTGGATGAGCGTTGACAATATTGACGGCGGTGCGCTGCCCGTTTCGTTCTTGTGCGTTCTTGCAGCCCGTAAAAAGCCTGCGTAGCATCAAGCGATGTGTCTACAACGGTGCTTTTATGCGATAGGACAAGGGGCCAGTCGAAGCGTTTTTCCGGTGTTTCGCTGTCACACTCGGTGAAGCGGCGATTTCTAGGGCAAAGATTGTGGGCCCCGGAATTAGCGCACACGTGCGTGACTGATTGCGTTGAAATCTGCGTGAGTTGTAGCAGAGAACTGCGAATCGCAACTTGCGCTAGCCTTCGCTTGGGAGTCGAACTGTAACCAACATGTCCAAGGGTGTCTATGGGAGTGGGTCACACTATGGGTCTCTATGGCACGAGTGTCTTGCTACGCTTTGTCTTTAATCAGTGATGAAGTGACCCTCTTTGTTTTTTGATGCTACCCTGCCGAACTCCAGCTGGTAGGCTGAAAAGAACGAATGTAGCTGACTTCTACGGCAGTGTTCACAAATTTTCATAAACCTGATGTTGGGCTGAAGAAATGAGATCAGCATAATACGGCAGCAGTGAGGTTTCTTCAGACGAACGCATTTTTCAGAAAAATATGTGCAGTGTTTTGTTTGTATAAAGTAAATATGTTATTTTCCTATGTTTAATGCAGTGCCAATGCTACAACATCGGTGGGCCTTCCTGAGGCAGAAGCTTCTTCGCCTCCGGAAAGGGTATGCAAAGTCTGGCAGTGGCGCAGCGGACGTGGAAAAAAGTTGGACGTTGATGCCAAATCTCATGTTCCTGGCTGACGCAATACAACGTCGAAGGTGAAAGGCCTATTGTTACCTTCTTTGCTACTGAGTGGCTGTCGCGTTTTGCTGCTAAGCATGGTTTGATATTTTTGGCTGCAGCCGCCATATTTTGATGAAGAAAGAAATAAAACCAGGCTCATGTACCTACCTTTTTGCGTACACTAACTGACCCCCTGGTTAAAAAAAAAAAACCTGCAGCCAACAGTGCGACATCCTTTGTACTCTGAATTTCGGCATTGGTACTTTGCACGCAATCTGTTTTAGTAGTGTGTTTGATATATATGAATCAGTTCACTTCTTCACTTCCTAAAGTGGGAACAACCAATGGGGCACAACTGCCAGTACGCTGCACATAAAATAATCTACCACAACACAGGTGTCTTTTTTATGGAATTGGTAAAATATTTGGACAAATAGGCCCCTTCATCTCTGTTACTGCATGTTTGTAATATTGTACTCCCCTGTAGTCTACATTTGATTTCCATTCAAGTAATAAAAACCGGTGCCCCATTTATGTGTAGTGCTGGTTAAGATTTATTTTTTCTCCGCAACCTACTTCATTCCAGAGCACATGGCTAGCATTTCTGCTCCATTCTACTGTGACAAAAGGCCACCAAGAGCAGAAAAATATTTAGAAGCCAAAACCAGCCCATACAATGGGGCACCACTGACTTGTCACGTGTTGGCAGGGAGTTTATAAACAGCCCCGTGTGACACAAACCTTGCATGTGCTATTCTCTTCATGTTGTTAATTATGCTTGAGTTTATGTGTGCATTTAAGCGTCTAATATATTTTTTCTCATACCATCCACAGCCTGGCAAGAAGAGACGAGGGTGCAGTTCAGCATTCACAGTCACTTGACGCAGCAACCGACTCAGCTGCTTCTGTTGAGGGCATATGCCGCTCATTTTATATAGACAGCACTGAGGAGGAGCCTGCACTGCCTGATGAGGTGGAAGAGGGTTCTGCATCGGCACCGATGGAGTTTAATCAGCCAGACTTTCAGCCTGCCCTAAGTGGGCAGCCTGCCGCAAGCGAAATGTGTGCGCCAGGCAAGACCCTTACCAAACGTGCTAAAAGAAAGAGGATGGACATGGATGAATTGATGATGTCTGCTCTAAAAGAAAACCGGCAGAGGCTAAGTGACTTGACGACGGCTACCATATCAGTAGACGATGACGAGCACTTCCTTTTGAGCTTAAAAGGCCTTCTCAGCAAGGTGGATGGTCGCAGAAAAGAACAGGTTAAGCTGCAAATTCACAGTTTGTTAATTGATGCAGCTTACCCTTTCAATGATGCGTGAATGATTAATGAAATTGTTTCTGATGTCATTTTTATTTCAGCTTCAACAGCTAAATCATCCACTGTAAATTCAGATCGTGTTAAGGTCATGTGAAACATGCAAAAACTGTAATAAGGGACTAATTACTCATTGGCATCCACCCATGCGCATCCACACGGCTACAGAGCAAAAATATACAGCTTCCACAGAAACTTCCCAGTTAAAGAAAACTACATCCTGGTTCGGCGTTCGAACCCGTCACTCCACCAGCACTAACTGAGGCGGCAAGCTTATGGTAGAGCGAGAGCGAATTGATCAATAACTCGAAGTGGGAACAGAGTTGGTCAAATGTTTAGGGGAATCTCTTAAGGTGGAGCAGATTTGCAATAAGGGAGTGTAAGAAAGAGAGTTGAGGTTTGCTGCCCCAGCGGCTAGCGCCGATGAAGGAGAGGAAGACGACAGAAGACGAAGCTGACGAAGCTCGGGTGCGCGCTTGCGAACGCCGGCCTGCTGAGAAGCACTGCTGGGACAAGGACTGTGGCCGTCCACACTACCTGTGCGAGTCCCCACATTACACTTGGTGGGGGTGCTGCTTGCTCTTCTCCTGGAGCTACGCCACGATGCCCAGGCTACCAGGCTCTACCACGACATCCGAAACTTTGGCCCAACCTGTCCCCACCGCTGTCATCTGTTCCGGTGGCGTCCGTCAGCGCGACCCTGCAATCTTCAGCGGCACTGATGACACCGATGTAGAAGATTGGTTGGCCTCCTGTGAACGCGTGAGTGCTTACAACAAATGGGATGACGTCGTTAAGCTCACGAATGTCATCTTCTACTTGACTGATGTCGCCAATTTGTGGTTCCGCAACCACGAAGCGAATTTTACTACCTGGGCGGCTCTAAAAACCAGCCTGACTGACGTCTTCGGCCGCCGCGCTGTCCGAAACCTTCGTGCTGAACAACGGTTGCGCAGTCGTGCCCAGCAGAACGGCGAGAACTTCACGAGTTATATTGAGGACGTCGTTTATTTGTGTAAGCGGCTCAATCCATCTATGAGCGAGGCTGACAAAATCCGACACATTCTGAAAGGGATTGAGGACAATGCGTTTCATATGTTGTTGTCTAAAGATCCCCAAACCGTCTCCGACGTGGTGTCTGTGTCAGAGCTACGACGAACTCCGCAAACAGCGACATGTCACCCGCCGTACCACTTGCTCGGACGACACCATTTTGAGCTTGGCAGCAGGCAGTCCTGCCCACGATCAGCCGACACTTCTTCAGCACATCAAGCAGTTTGTGCGGGAGGAGGTGGCTCGTCAATTATCGCTGGTTACCTGCCAACCCGCTCCAACGCCATCGCTGTCGCCTTCTATTCAGCGTGTCATCCAGGAGCTGGTAGCTGAGGTCCTGCCGCCTGCTAATCCACCCCCTCTGGTCACTACACCGCTGACATATGATGAGGCCGTCGCCCGGCCACGACCTCAGCCGGCTATGCCTGCTTATGTGCCACCTGTCAACGTATACCCTCAGCAGCAGGTCGCCCCTGCACTGCCACTGACTCACCATCCTCTGCCTCGCACCGGTCCCCGCCCTGTGAATCCGTGGCGCACCCCAGATAACCGCCCGATTTGCTATGCCTGCGGTCTCGCTGGTCATGTGGCCCGCTGGTGCCGCACGCGCGGATCCCGTCTTTACGACTACGGGCGCCCACCGACGAACGACGTTCCGTTGCCTTCCGTCCCTGTCACTTCTCCTCTACCTCCTCAGAATCCCTCTCCGCCTCGCTCCGACTCCTACACCCGAAGCCATCGGTCGCCGTCTCCTCGACGCCGTTCGCTCTCTCCTATGCGCCACCGGTCACCACCCCTCCAAACGGAAAACTAGGCGCCGCAGTTCCGGAGGCAAGAACTGCGCCGCCAACGACCGTCTCAAGCCCTACCACCGCTCCAATGAATGTTATTGAAGTGATCGTTGAAGGTGTTACGGTTGATGCGCTTATTGACACTGGTGCTGCCGTGTCCATTATTAGTCGCAACTTGTGCCGCAAACTAAAAGAAGTGATGACGCCGCTTTCTGACCTTTCGCTTCGCGCCGCCAGTGCTGACCCCATTCGCCCTCTGGCAGCGTGCACTGCCCGCCTCGTCATCCAAGGCCTCCCATACACCATTGAGTTCTTCGTTCTCACCCGCTCCTCTCATGACATCATCCTCGGGTGGGACTTTCTGTCCGTGCATCACGCCATCATTGACTGTGCACGTGCTGAAATTGATTTGTCGCCGCTGTGTGATGCTCTTGTGGACTCCTCCGCTGTTACCGCCGCGCCTATTCTCGCCGCTGACGACGTCGACGTGCCAGCTTTCTCTTCTGTTCTCGTGCCGCTGACTTGTGCTGCCCTCTCTGACGCTACTGTCCTTTATTCACCCTCTCCTCTTTGTGCGCACCGCAAATTGTCATGCTCCCTCATGCCGTGCTCACACTTTCTGGTGGTTGTGGCGCCCTGTACGTCGCGAACCCGTTGCCATTCTCCACCACTTTACTTCGGGGAGAATCGCTTGGCACGGTTGATGTCATCGATCTCGACGACGCTTCTCCTGTCCTTGATGACCCTGACGGCCGTGACATCAACGCCCTCACTCCTCCCGCCGACGTCGCCGACGCGTCCTCCCCGGATATGTTTTCCCATTCTGTTGATGCCGCTCTACCACCTCACCAACGCGCCCAGCTCATCGCTTTGCTGCAGCGCTTCCGCGCATCCTTCGACTCTCCTCAAGCACCTTTGGTTTGTGCAACAGCGGTTCGCCACCATATCGACACTGGCACCCATGGACCATTGCGCCAACGCCCCTACCGCGTCTCCTCCGCCGAGCGCCGCATCATTGATGACCAGGTGAACGACATGCTACATTGCGGCGTGATCCAGCCCTCTCACAGCCCGTGGGCTTCTCCGGTCGTGCTTGTCAGGAAAAAGGACGGCTCCATTAGATTCTGCGTAGACTACCGCCGGCTGAACAAAATTACTCGGAAGGACGTCTACCCCCTGCCTCGTATAGATGACGCGCTGGATTGCCTGCAGGGAGCGGAGTACTTTTCTTCGTTGGATTTGCGCTCTGGGTACTGGCGGGTGCCGATGGCCGACGTCGATCACCCGAAAACAGCTTTCATCACGCCTGATGGGCTATATGAATTTAATGTGATGCCGTTCGGTCTGTGCAACGCGCCTGCCACTTTTGAGCGTATGATGGACAACATCCTCCATGGAGTTAAATGGCAGACATGCCTCTGCTACTTGGACGACGTTGTCATCTTCTCCAAGAGTTTTCCATTTCATCTTCTCCGCCTCGAGAGTGTTCTTCGCTCTCTCAGAGATGCTGGCCTGCAGCTGAACTTGAAAAAGTGTCACTTTGGCGCCCGACAGCTGACTATTCTCGGCCACGTCGTGTCCAAGGATGGTGTACTCCCGGACCCTGCCAAGCTCCGCGCAGTTGCTGATTTCCCGAAGCCCGCATCCCTGAAAGAACTGAGAAGCTTTCTTGGACTTCGCTCCTACTTTCGCCGGTTCATCAAAAATTTTGCTGCCGTTATCGCCCCGCTGACGCAACTTCTCGCTGGTAGCCACGGCTTGTCCCTGCATGCGACGAAGCTTTTGCAACGCTGCGCCAGCTTCTCACCTCTCCTCAGATCCTGCGCCATTTCGACCCTTCCGCGCCTACAGAACTCCACACGGACGCCAGCGGCATTAGTCTCGGTGCCGTTCTAGCTCAGCGAAAACCTGGTTTCAATGAGTGCGTCGTTGCTTACGCCAGCCGTACACTCACAAAAGCGGAGACTAATTATTCCGTTACAGAAAAAGAATGTTTGGCGATTATTTGGGCGATCACAAAATTTCGTCCTTACTTATATGGGCGCCCGTTCGATGTTATTACCGATCACCATGCCCTTTGCTGGCATGGTAATTATGCATTTGCATCCACCCAAGCGCAGCCAACGGCTACCTTATAGTACGGCGATACAATTGCTGCTTGTTCATTTTTTTTGAATTCCAACTCTTGGGGAGGCTTGCGTACGGGTCGGTGTTAATTAAAATGGAGAAAGCAGCAACGCTACCACAGTTCTTCCATGCCTCACGTGACCTGAGTGCGACCTTGATGTCACAGCTGGCGTTCGGCTGTTGAAACCATAACTGAAACAGCCTGAGAAAAAATTTAGTTAAATATTTTCCGCTTGTTTCCCATTATTTCGCTCTATTTATTTTTGCTTCTTGCTCTAATTTGTTTTGGTATAGCTGCTTTGTGTTGTATTTTGTTTTTCTAATATACTAAACAAATGCTCATTCTGCCTCTCCTTGTAAAATGTCTTTGGAGTCGTAGAAAACATCAATAAAATAAGATTACAATTTTATTATTATTGCATCTAAGTTATTCAACAATGCCACAAAAATTTTATGCAGTGCAAAAATTCATTTGCCAATGAAATAAAGTATTATGAAGGCAACGCTTCTGTTTGCAAAACATTTATTACTGACATATCAGCACTTATGCAATCCAGTCACAGCAAAATAAAGCACACAGACAAAGCAGATCATTATGTCAAGGTGTCTGTCACCTGATTTGATCTTTATTCAACATCAGGTGATGTTAGGTGCACAAGCAAAAAGCCAGAAAGGCTTCAGATGCCAGTGCACCCAATCCTTTACAGCAAGGGCGAATATTACGTTACACAACATGAATACATACATCGATAAAAATAGAAATTGAGAAGGCAATGGAAGATTATACAGCACATACAAGCCACTCATAGACACAATGTATACATGAGCAAGAACAAAACATAAAACGCTGTCGTATTCACACACAAAAAAAAGAGATACAGAACGAGCACGACTGGTTAATAAAATAAGTACAAGTGGAAAACGCATGCGCTATCCAAGTAAACATTGCACAGCTTTTCCATGGATATTCTTGTAGCATCTGTCATTTTGTAGTAGCTGATTTATGGTAGTTGGCAAAGTGAACTGTAGCATCTGTTTTCCATAATTGGTGCGACATCTGGCAACTTTCCAGAATTCAAGATGACGTGTGGGGTATGAAACTATGTATTTAATTCGGCTAAGGCAGACAGGGTTCGGATGTTGTTTATGACGTTCGATCTGTAACATTTTTGCATAACCTAAAGCCACATGGAGTCCACGTGAGTAACGTTTAGATTTTTGAATAAGTCAGCTGTAGGATATTGGTAAGGCACTTTACTTATAATTCTTATGGCACATTTTTGCAAGACGACCAACTTGGGCATGTTTCCAGTAGTTGTAGTAGCCCACACTAGGATGCCATACTTAATCAAAGGCATGAAAAGCGATTTAAAAAGGAGGGTATTAACGGATGTGGGGAAAGTCGGGCAGTAGCGACATATAAGACCGATGGTGCTAGATAATTTACTGGACACATGTTCAATGTGACTATCCCATGACATGTTTTCAGTGAAGTAAACTCCTAAGTATGCGCACTGTTGTAAGTATGCGCACTGTCATGTTAACACGTGCCCTTACGGTACCAAGTGCGCATGCTCATGCATGTACCTGCCCTTATAAGCAGCCCCTTGTCTGATAATAAACGCACTTTGTTTCCTGCCTCCCGGCCGTTCACATGGTGTCAGAAGTGGGGCGGCGACACGTTTCGCAAGCCGCGTTCACCGCTGTTCTTCGCCGCCCCCTCGTCCAGCTGCACCCCTAGTACCCTCCAGAGAAAGAAGCATGGCCTCGACGGTTCTTCCAGCGCCAAAGCCACTGGAAACTACGAGTGACGCTTACCAGAATTGGATCATCTGGAAAAGTGAGTTTACTCTGTTTTCTACGGCGACCGGACTAAGGAAGCAGCCGAAAGACATTCAGGCAGCAACCCTTCTTGTGACGATTGGAAAAGAAGCAAGGCGGGTGTTCTATACCTTCGATTTCGCAAATGAGGACGAAAAGAAAGACCCCGATAAGCTGATTGAAAAATTTGAGGCCCACTACAAACCAGCGAAGAATTTAACATTCAACGAGTTTCGTTTCGGCTCCCGAGATCAACGTGAGGGCGAATCTTTTAACAAATGGCTAATCGATATCCGAAGTCTTGCTCGCTTGTGCGAATTCGGAGAGCTAGAGGACAGACTACTGCGCAGTCGAATAATTCTAGGAGTTAAAGACAAGGACCTGCAGCAGAAGCTTCTGTCTAAAAATCCGTCGTATGCCAAAACAGTGGAAATATGCCGAGCAAGGGAACAAGCGAAGGAGCATTTTAACGAGATCAGGGAGGCAGAAGTGAGCGGAACAGATGAGGCCGCCATACATGCAGGGAAATCGAAAGCTAGCCTCGGAATTTGCCCGAACTGCTGTTTCACGGAGCACGGAAAAGGAAAGTAACCCTGCGCAAGGAAAGCGCTGCAACAAGTGTGGCGGCCGAAATCATTTCGCGCGTGGATGTCGTCAACAAGCAAGACCGAGGGGCCAAGGATGCAAGATAAAACAGGTCGAAATGGCAGAGGACGAGGGTTATTTCCTTCAAACCCTGGAAGTCAAGGCAATTGATGACCAAGACCGCTGGTCAGCGACTGTCGACATCGCAGGTTCCGCCATACGCTGCAAAATTGATACTGGAGCCAACTGTTGCGTCATGCCCGAAGCGACGCTCAGTAACATAACTACGAAGCCAGCACAAGACTGCTGCTCTACGCTACTGTCGTTTTTCGGGCACATAGAAAAGGCCACGAAGAAGATTGAGCTTCAGGTCGCCAGTACAGCGCAGACTACCACTGCGCTATTCTTTATCGTGAAACAAGCAGTTCCTGTTACATTGAGCGGCAAGGTGGCTGAACGCTTAGGGCTGATTGGCCGCATAAACACCGTGGACGCCTCGGAAAGTAAGGAAATAGTAGAAAGATTTGAAGATGGTTTCCAGGGGTTGGGAGAAATCAAGGACGTAGCCTACCACATGGAGCTGAAACCTGAAGCTCGAGGCGTCGTCAAGCCAGCGCGACGAGTCGCCATCGCACTTCAGGAGCGCGTCCGAGCTGAGCTGGACCGGATGGAGCACGACGGCGTCGTTGCTAAGGTAACAGAACCGACTTCCTGGTCTATTCACATGGTTGTAGTAGTAAAGAAAGAAAAAGTACGCATATGCTTGGACCCTTCTGACTTAAATAAGGCACTTCTGAGGGAGCACTACCACATGCCGACGTTAGAAGATATCCTACCGCAGCTGCATGGAGCGAAATTCTTTTCTACTCTTGATGCATCATCAGGATTCTGGCAGATTAAGTTGGACGAGCCGAGCTCCCGCTTATGCACAATGAGCACGCCCTACGGGCGATACAGATTCCTGCGCATGCCGTTCGGCATTGCTTCAGCACCGGAAATTTTTCAGCGGGTGGTGCACCGGGTACTAGAGGATTTGAAGGGCGTTGCTGTCGTTATGGACGACATATTGGTTTGGGGACAGTCGCGAGAGCAACACGACAGCAATGTAGTACCTTTGCTGTCCCGATGTCGACAACACAACTTGAAGCTCAATAAGAACAAGTGCAATTTCCTCCAGCCCAGAGTCCGCTACATGGGCCACATTCTGACTCCAGAGGGGCTGTGCCTGGACCCGAGCAGAGTCGAAGACATCATGCAAGTTCCGCAACCGCAAAACCGTAAGGAACTGCAAGTTTTCCTCGGCATGATCAACTTCGTGGCACGGTTTGTTCCTAACATATCCACGTTGTCAGCGCCGCTTCGCGAGCTGTTGAGAAAGGACGTCGCGTGGGTCTGGACACACCAGCAAGATAGCAGTTTTCTTCAGCTTCGAGCGACTCTCACAAAGGCGCCAGTCCTTGCCTATTTTAACCAATAAAAACCAGTGACCTTGTCAGTAGACGCCAGTCAGCATGGAGTAGGAGCCGTTCTTCTACAGAATGGGCAGCCAGTTGCGTACTCATCCCGTTCGCTAACAGAAGCACAGCAGCGCTACGCGCAGATCGAGAAGGAAACATTGGCAATTGTTCATGGTTGCACAAAATTTCAAGATTATATCTTCGGGCAGTCAGAGGTTATCGTCGAGTCTGATCACAGGCCTCTAGAATCTATATTCAAAAAGCCACTTTGTGAATGCCCTCTACGATTGCAACGCATGAGGCTTGTTTTGCAAAGATTCCCAATCAAGGTGACGTTCAAACCAGGAAAGGAGTTGTTTCTAGCCGATGCGCTTTCTCGCTTCCCGAGTACTACGGAACTAACTGACGAGACAGAACAATTTCAAGTCAGCGTTGTTTCTTCGCTTCCTGTGTCCGACCAGCAGCTCGAAAGTATTCGGCATGAAACTAACAAAGACGCTACTATGGCTGAACTGCGCCGTTACTCGAGCACAGAATGGCCGGAAATGAAGGACCATGTGCCTCATGCCCTGCGTCCATACTAGTGCTACCGCAACGAGCTGCACGTTGAGGAAGGCCTGCTACTCAGAAGCAACAAAATAGTCACTCCTCCTGCCAAGCGACCGGAAATTCTGCGCTTGCTGCACACCGCTCATGGAGGCGAAGAAAAAATGAAGATGAGAGCTAGAGAAGTAATGTTCTGGCCCGGCATGAATGCAGACATCTCATTTCTAGCTAAGTCATGTGCAGCGTGTGAAAATTACAAGCGCAGGAACACTAGACTGCCTATGCTGAGCCACGAGATACCAGGCCTGCCATGGCAAGTAGTAGGGCTTGATATTTTCCACCACGATGACCAGTCCTACCTAATCCTCGTGGATTTCTACTCGTTCTTTTTCGAGGTTCAAAAGCTACGTCAGACAACAGCGACAGCGGTAAACAATGCGTGCATGCTCGTCTTCGCGACTCATGGAATCCCAGCAAAGCTGTGCAGTGACGGCCCACCTTTCAACAGCGCCTGTTTCCGCTCTTTTGCTGCGCAGCTAGGAATTGCCCACGTAACGTCAAGCCCGTACTATCCTCGTGGTAACGGCATGGCGGAGCGTGCGGTTCAGGAGGCGAAAAAACTGCTCACGAAGTGTCCTTTCGCAACCCTGGAATTTTACAGCGCCCTGCTGGAGTGGCGAAACATGCCAAGGGACGAGCAACTGAAGTCGCCCGTTCAAAGGTTGATGGGCCGCCAAACAAGGACCCAGTTGCCGGTTCCTCCCCAGCACCTCGAACCGCAAACTGTGCCATCACAATCCGTTCGCAATCGCCTCCAGGAAATAAGAGAAAAGCAGCGCTTCTTCTACAACCGAACGGCTAAGCGTTTACCACATCTTCGCAGCGGGTCTCAAGTATCGGTGTACGACACCATACGCAGAACATAGTCGCCAGCTGTGGTTGTAGGCCCTGCAGGCACACCTAGGTCATACACCCTACTTACAGACAGCGGACAAGAGCTTCGGCGCACCAGGGAGCATCTCAGTTCCAAAGAAATGCAACCAACGTCGGACCCTGAAGCGACCATTTCGGCGGAGTCGGTATCCCAGCCTGACCAGATGGCGGAGCTACAACCTGAGGGCATCCTTCGTAGAAGTGACCGTCAGCGTAGACCGCCACAACGTTACCCCCTGCCAGAGAGACCGCAGCATTAGGCCCCTGACATGTGAATTTGGAAACTTTTTCCTTTTTTTTTCTTTCGTTTTTCTTTCTTTCTCTCCGAAAAGAAGGAAGATGTAAGTATGCGCACTTTCATGTTAACACGTGCCCTTACGGTACCAAGTGCGCATGCTCATGCTTGTACCTGCCCTTATGAGCAGCCCCTTGTCTGATAATAAATACACTTTGTTCCCTGCCTCCTGGCCGTTCACAGTTTTATAACAGGGTACAACTTCCAGTACATTTTCGTTGAGCAGGAGGGGAGGCAGTTTAATATTCATGTTTCGTGTATGAAATATAACTGCTTTAGAGTTATTGGTACTTAACTTTAAATTGCCGCCGCGGTGGCTCAGTGGTTATGGTGCTCGGCTGCTGACCCGCAAGATACAGGTTAGATCCTGGCCGCGGCAGTCGAATTTCGATGGAGGCGAAATTCTAGAGACCCGTGTACTGTGTGATGTCAGTGCACGTTAAAGAACCCCAGGTGGTCGAAATTGTCGGAACCTTTCATTGCGGCGTCTCTCATAGTCTGAGTTGCTTTGGGATGTTAAACCCATAAACCAAACCAAACCAAACCATTTAACTTTAAATAGTTGTTACATGCCCAGTTGTTAATTTTCGAATGGGTGCGATTCGCACTTGAACAGCATGCCTCAGGAAAATATTACTTCCAACTTAAATTCCGCATCTAGACCCATTGCCAACTCACAAATCCTGGACCATGAAAATACGTAGCAAAGCTGTCGCTCACCTCAGAAGCTCTCCTAGAGTAAGCATTAGAGCCTTGCCTATTCATTTGTGCCAAGGACTCCGTGCTGTTTCTCCATTCACCTGGGACAAGTACACCTGCACTATTTGTAGTGTCTCCAAACTGTGGTGGACAGTAGCCACCCGGCAGCCTCCCCTCCTGCATCAGGTAATTGTGTAGACAAACACAAGCACCTGAGACTGCAACCGCATTCTTTGGCAGCAGACTCATGCGGTTCCGCACCACCCTCCATCTGGCACACAAAATTCCAAAGGCATTCTCGATGCAGCGTCGTGCTCGGGAGAGCCTGTAGTTGTATACTCTTTTTGGAGTATTTGGTGGTTGGACACCAGGGTACGGCTTCATTAAGTTCACTTTTAGGGGAAATGCATCGTCTCCTACCATGACAAATGGGAGCACAGGGCCGCCATTAAGCAGGGCAGCAGGGGATGGGAATGTTTCGTGGGCATTTTCTACGATTTCTCCAAGCCCGCACGATGAAAAAACACCACCATCGCTTTCACGACCAAGAGCCCCTATGGAAACTGTAGTGAACCTGTAGCCCGCGTCGCAGGATGCCATAAGGTTCATGCTGAAGCTTCGCTTATAGTTGAAATAAGCGGAACCAGAATTTGGTGGTGCATCTAAATGAATGTGCTTACCATCGATAGCACCTATACAATTAGGAAAGTTCCACTTCCATAGAAACTCGTCAGCAATGGCAATCAGTTGCCTGTGATCTGGCCGCCTCAGTACCCTTGGTTGTAGCACCTTCCATATCGCAATGCATACTTGAGGAACTAGTTGTGATATGGTTGACTTCCCAACCCTGAAGCTGTATGCCAGGGACTGGTAACTGTTCCCGCTTGCCAAGAACCTGGAATATAAAAAAATACAACATAGGTATTTGCTGACTTTTATTTAAAACATTGCATGCAGACAACAGTTCACAGCTGCTCTGCAAAATGTGCTTTTATCAAGTGGCGCCAGTTCATTTTCATGTACTACACTGTGAGCAGGAGGCATGCTAAACGACAATGTACTTCTGACAAAAAAAAAAAAAAAGATGAGTGCCCACCTTTGCAAAAGCCTTTATTATTTGCGCATTAGTTCGCGTAGCGAAATCAAATTCCTATACATAAAGCCTTAAGAAAGTAGAAAAACAGCGTGAATTCGCTATATCAAAAGTACCCCCACACACACACACACACCCGGATACTCCAAATATGCGCTTCACACGGGCTTCGGAGCGTTTGAGACTTTCTTTAAAGTATGTCCATCGCTGTGACTAGAAGACAAAACCTCTTATTATAGGTACATGACACAGACTCGCCAACGGACCTCCGCGCAGCTCGCTTGCGTCCGCGTCTACCATCTGAAGCAGAGAAAAAGACGCAGAAACGCGAAGTAACGCTTACCTCAGCGTTATGGCCAAACGCTCAGCAGATGAGAGAGATTCTCGCATTGGCGTTTCCTGCACTTCAATGAGTGGTCTCACAAGGCTTTCGAGGAAGTCGAACTGCTGCGGTGAAATCCGCACGAAGTTGTAGAACAGCGCAGTGTCGCCAGTCCCCAGCTTTGCAAAAAGATTGTGAAAATCTCCGTCGACAGCTCTGTCGAGGAAAATTTGGCGCACCCACATTCTTCTACGACGCCTCCGTCTGCGTCGGTGAAGCGCATAGAGGACGATGAGCTCATTTTGGGCTTGTAGTGCCTCGATCTCCGCTAACAGCCGCTTGCTGACCGGCGCCATGTTGAAAAATGCAGAGCGCAATTTTCCCTGAGCGGTGATTTGCCGGTCGTAAAAAACGTATCCTAACGAAGGGCTCGTGTGAACATAGGCGGTTTTTAGTTGCGCAAACGGTATTTACAGTAGTTACGCAGAATGCGATGCGTATGACATTTACGGCGGTTGCGAGAGTAGTCTGAACGCGGCTTAATTGCCGCCGCCTTGGCTCAGCGGTTATGGCGCTCGGCTGCTGACCCAAAAGACGCGGGTTCGATCCCGGCCGCGGCGGCTAGAATTTCTTTGGAGGAGAAATTCTAGAGGCCCGTGTACTGTGCGATGTCAGTGCACGTTAAAGAACCCCAGGTGGTCGAAATTTCCGGAGCCCTCCACTACGGCGTCTCTCATAGCCTTAGTCGCTTTGGGACGTTAAAACCCCATAAACCAAACCAAACACCTGTGATAGAACCAGGAAGTCTTCGCCGTCAGTTCGAGAGACCGCAATGATCGAGTGGCCGTATTGCAGTCCATAGCGGAGCTATGATATACATGGCCAACAATGATATACATGAATTGCAAGTGTCGCTGAACGACTTATATCATTGGTGACAAAAAATAATACATTTAACAGTACAGTTGTAATTTAAGCCCCCACATCAGACGAAATGTGTAAAATTAACTTGCTGGCCACACAGTTGAATGACAGATCTTGTGTCGCTACACCAAATGTAGTCAAATGCCGCAATTTGACGTGCATGGCTACACATTGCGCCACACAGTTATCATGGCGAAAATCACAAGCCCGGTCAGACAACTTGAGTGCACTCGTTATCTGAACGTTGCTTCACTTTTAAATGACGACGAAATGGAAGTGACTGGAACGCTTGAGCGCTTCATCCTAGGTATCGACAATTTGTCAGGGCATGTGTGCATTTCCACCACAGCTGGTGTTAGAAGTGCATTGTTCGCTGAAAAAGAAATTGGTAAATGTTCTGGCTTGGAAGAACTGATAATTCTTTTAAACAAAGTTAAAATTTTCCCAGACAGCGTTAGTTTCATCCGCGACTTTCTTGTGAAACTATTATACAAGGTAAACACACCTGGACTTCTATTAATTATGCAAAGTGTAAAGATTATTTAATAGGCGATCCAATCAACAATTGCAATTACGATCAATTCTTCAAAACTAGACCGCCACATTCCGGATATTACTGTTATGTTTCTGGTTGTGGCTATATGTCTAGTAACTCCCTAAACCTGAATATCAGCACAGAATTGTGGACTAGACGTGATAAATTGACTAATGCACATGTCAATCCACAACCCGTTCGCACGGAAATTGGGTGTAGTTCTGTGAGCAGTGCGCAATCAGACCTCAGCACAGAAGCTGAAACTAGAGTGCAACATCGCAGGTGTCCTAACAAGCTTAAACGATTATTTAGCGAGCTTGTATTGCATAAGCATTGTTCACAGAAATTGGAAATGTCAAACAATGCAAAATCTTGGTGTGAAAAGTTTCAAACTGTGCTTGCTCGATTCAACATGCATGAACTACTCACTGTTGTTGATTTGAGTTCAATTGAAATATTTACAAAGATTGACAACATCATTAACAATAAGATTTCCAAACGCCAAGATGGAATTGATGCAAGCAATGATCACATCGAGTTTTTTACACCAAATGCGCAGACATCTTTGATCAACCACAGCACACCCAATGCTTCTCCCGCGTTTGGTGATTACCTATTCACACCAATAACATTGACCGGAACCCCTGGTATTGAGTGTGCTGAAGAAAGGGATGTCTCCGGTGTTGCCCGCTCCCGGTGCATCCCCTGACACTGGATATATTGAAGAAACGGTCACACAAAACACTCCAGTGTTGCCCGCTCATAGTGCGTTCTCTGACGACACTGAATGTATTGAAGAAACAGTGTTGTCCGTTCCTGATGCACACCTCGACAGTGAGTACATTGAAGACATATCACACAAATCATCTCGATGGTGGCAATTCCTTGCACACTCCCCCCCCCCCCCCCCAGTGAATTGATTGTTCATGAAACTACCAATGAAGTCGCAATGCCACATGCCATCGTGCAAATACATATTACTCTGTAATATATAGTGTGTTATTGTAAATTATGATTCTCTGTACATTCATGACTGTGTATTATATTCTAATATAGATGTGTGTGAAGAAATAGATATCGCAACTGGCGCAATAACTAACCAGTGCCCTAAAAATGATCCACCATCAATTTCGACTGGAACACGCAAGTTTCTTCGAAACGCATAAACATATATCTGCTAAAAAACATTCGAATAGTCAGGATAAAAATATGTGTAATTCGTCATATTCTCGACATCAATGCAACATTGCCGATATATAGACGATATCCAGAAGAATGGCACAGTTATATATCTATACATAGGCAGTGATGTATACGAAAGTTCATGCGTGTAGTCAGTGTTATCCTTAAAAAAAATATAAGCCATACTTCCAAATTATATTTATCACAGGTATGCGATATGCAATACTATAAAAACATGTAAATGATACACGAATCTCTCGTTAGTGTGTGGTGTCGCAAAGCGTTATCATAGCCGCTTCACTACGTGGCCTCGGTCACGCTCTCTCCGCTTGCCCTTGCCCACTGTGATAAGGCGGCTTATTAAAGCGCGTCGCGCCAGCCGCCGGGGGCACTTCCTTCGATTCCTTTGTAACGGAGTAAAGCCGTTCCGTCTGAGTGAGGCTGCCTCCCTTGTCTTGCTTCAAGCGCGAAATAATGGTGACGAGGAAGCCGAGCCTGCGCCGGCGTTACGCCCACTGAAGACTTTCAGCACAGGAGCAAGACCGGCGGCATCCACAACAGCGGGAAAACCTTCGGCATGGCCACTTCCGGGCAAGTTGAGAATTTTGATGAATCTACGACTGATTGGCTTTCTTATGAAGAGCGTTTAGAAGCTTATCTGCATGCAAACAAGGTTCCGGAAGACTTCAAAGTTGACGTGCTGCTGAGTTTGATCGGTCCGAAAACTTCCGCACTCCTGAAGTCACTGACTGTTCCGGATAAGCCCTCGTCGAAACCGTACGCAACGCTCGTAACGCTACTTCGCAATCACTTGTCTCCGAAGCCGTGAATCATGGGTGAAAGAGCAAAATTTCATCGTCGGTCACAGAAAGAAGCTCAAACGATATCGGAGTTCGTGGCCGAGTTACGATGCCTTGCTCAGACATGGGATTTTGGTGAATTCTTGGATCAGTCACTGCGCGACCGGTTTGTCTGCGGCTTGCAGCGCGTAGACACCCAGCGGCATTTATTTGCCGCAGGCAATGCCCTCACTTTCCAAAAAGCTGTCGAACGGGCCTTGTCTTTCGAAGCAGCAGTACGAAATGTGACAGAAGCGCACGTAGTGCAGGAAAGAAATGCTCCCATTCATAAATTGCCTAGCTCCAGGTCAAACTTGCAAGAAAAGTCGGTGCTATGCTATCGATGCAGATCGCCAAAGCACAGAGCTGCAACGTGCCCACATACGCAAGCAACTTGTTACAAGTTCCAAAAGAAAGGGCACATTCAACGAGCTTGCAGACGTCGCCCGCAACGTGTGAAAACGCTTGCGGTAAGCCCAGTCAATATGGAAAAGGACCTTGCCCTGAATGACATCACTTTAGCCACACGTGCAGCGCCTTTTATGGTGACAGTCAATGTTAACAGTGTACCGTTCCAGATGGAGCTGGACACCGGAGCTGCTGTTTTGATAATTTCACGCAACCACTGCAGAAGCCTTTTTCCAGATCTGCACCTGCAACAAACCAGTCTCCGACTGCGTACGTACACGGGTGAAGTAATTACGGCCGTTGGAGTTCTTCAAGTCAACGTGGAAACGAACGGCCAAAAATTGGCAGAGGCTCAGCTTGGTTACGCCCGGAAATTGCGAAAGCAACTTCATCCGTTTCTTCAGCCCGCATCCGCCGTGTCTACCGCCGCTCTGCGTAGACGGCTGTTGTTTTTGCACCTGAGAAAAGGATGAATAGCTGGCTGCTGTCTCTTACGCGCATTGCGACGAGCTTCCCTAGCGGTGGGCGGCATCGTCGCGAAGCAATGTTAAGCCGCTGGTGGTTGGCACAGCTACTGCTTACTAGCGACGTGAGTTGAGCCTAATCTCTTCGGCATAACGCCACAATTGCGCTCCTAGCGGAGAGCGCAGGCGTTAGACGCCGGTGAAGGCACCGCCGCTTCCTCCGACGGCGCGAGATGGTCGCCCAGCTCTTCGGCGTGACGTGACAACACCTGTTGCGCTCCTAGCGGAGAGCGCAGGAGTTAGGCGCCGGTCAAGGCACCGCCGCTTCCTCCGACGGCGCGAGATGGTCGCCCAGATCTTCGGCGTGACGTCACAACATCTGTTGCGCTCCTGGTGGAGAGCGCGGGAGTTAGGCGCCGGTGAAGGCACCGCCGCTTCCTCCGATGGCGCGACATGGTCGCCCAGCTCTTCGGCATTACGTCACGCATGACGCACACGGGGTTCAGACACCACCGCGTCACGGCACAGGCTTGAAAGTGCAAGCAGTATTGCTTTCGCAATGAAACAGCTTCTATCACTCTACGTGGTGCCGCAAGACGGACACTAGCTTCTGGGACGGGAATGGCTGCAAAAGATTCAGCTCGACTGGACCCGCATCTGGCAGCTGAACGCCGTTACGAGTTCGCCACCTGCGACCAAGCAGTCGTCGGGAGAACTGCAGGCCGTGCTGCAAAAGTACGCGCAACTATTCAGCGATGGCTTGGGCAAGATAAATGGTGAGAAAGCTACTCTTTATTTCAAAGACAATCAAGGGCCCAGATTTTCGAAGGCGAGGACAGTGCCGTTTGCGTTACGCCCGGCAGTAGACAGGAACTTGCGAAGCTAGAACAGCTTGGTGTTATCTCACCCGTACCCAGCAAGAAATTTGCGACGCCAGTAGTAAGGGTTATCAAAACAGATGGCACGGTAAGACTGTGCGGTGCCTAAAAGGTCACAATGAATCCTATCCTAGACACGGAGCATTACCCACTTCCAAGAGTAGACGAGCTTTTTGCTACCCTTGCGGGAGAAAAGAAGTTCTCGAAACTTCATCTTAACCGAGCATACCAACAGGTAGAAACGGATGAAAGCTCAAAAGAATACCTGACGCTACATACACACAAGGGGTTGTACGTCGTCAACCGCCTCCCATTTGGCATAGCGTCCGCTCCTGCAATCGTTCAAAGGATAACTAATAACATGCTCAAAGGACTCGAAGGGGTTGCATGCTACGTTGATGACATCCTCGTATCAGGGAAGACTGATGAAGAGCACCTGCGTAACCTCGAAGCTCTCCTGAACCACTTGTCGGAAAGGGGTGTAAAGGTGAAGACGTCTAAATGTCAGTTCTTTGAGGATCAGCTGCAATATCTTGGCCACATTCTAAGCGCTGATGGCGTCCGTCTAGCCGATGATAAAGTTGCAGCTATTTCAAATGCACCCAGGCCAAACGACAGGCAGCAGTTGAGGTCTCTGCTTGGCCTAGTCAACTACTACGGCAAGTTTATTCCAAACCTGTCTAGTGTAGTCGCACCGCTTAACAGGCTTCTACGCAGTGACGTACCTTGGGAGTGGAGCAGTGGGTGCAATCACTCCTTTCTCGAAGTTAAAAAGCTACTGTCTATGCCACCCGTGCTTACCCACTACGAGCTCGGAGTGCCTGTCTTGCGACGCATCTGCATACGGCATTGGAGCCGTGCTCTCTTACGTCTATCCAGATGGTATGTGCAGGCCAATTGCCTACGCGTCAAGAACATTAACGAAGGCGGAGTCTGGCTACAGTCAAATTGAGAAAGAGGCACTCGCACTAATTTTAGGCGTGAAAAAGTTTCATTTCTACCTCTATGGCCATGCCTTCGTACTTGTGAGTGATCATAAACCATTGCACACTATTTTCGGGCCGAAAACAGGCATTCGTACGATAGCTGCAGCGAGGTTGCAGCGCTGGGCAGTTTTGTCATCAGCCTACAACTACGCGCTCAAGTACAAGTCGTCGGCGGAAAACGCAGACTCGGATTGCCTTTCGCGACTACCATTGCATGGCGGTGATGACGAAGCACCAGAAGATAAATTCTACGTTCTGCGTTTCGACTCGCTTCCAGGAAACTGCCGTGACGTAGCACACGAGACCAGTCGTGACCCTACACTAAAAGCAGTCGTGCAGTATGTTTTGAGCGGCTGGCCGAATCGCGCTCCTATGATGAACTGAAGCCATTTATCTACAGACGTCTGGAGTTGTCTAGGCAGCAAGGATGCCTGGTGCTGGGAGCTCGAGTCGTCATTCCCGAGCGCTTCCACTCCTTCTTGCTTGAGGAGCTGCATCAGGGGCACCCTGGAATCGTCAGGACAAAGGAGTTGGCGAGACGTTACGTGTGGTGGCCAGCAATTCACTGAGACATCGAACAAAAAGTGACTTCATGTCCATCATGCCAGTCGCAACGGAACATGCCCTGAACCGCTTCATCCATGGGCGTGGCCTACACGGCCCTGGGAAAGAGTTCATGTCGACTTCGCAGGCCCATTCAGAGGTGCGATGCTCTTGATAGTCATGGACGCTCATTCTAAGTGGCCGGAAGTGTTCGAGATGAAAGATACATCCGCGGAGAAAACCATTGACCGTCTTCATGAACTTTTCTGTCGTTTCGGTTTTCCAGAAACGCTTGTATCGGACAACGGTCCACAATTCATTTCGGACGCATTTTTAAATTATATGCGCAGCATTGGCACCCGTCACGTCCGCACAGCGCCGTATCATCCAAGCAGTAATGGACAAGCTGAACGCTTTGTGCAATCGCTCAAAGCAGCACTGCGTAAAAACCCGTCCGTATAGCTACATTCAGCTATTGCTGACTTTCTTTTGGCGTATCGCAACACCATTCATACTACCACCGCTGAAGTTCCTGCGCTCCTACCCAACAAACACAAAAGCTCCTCAAAATCTCCCAAAAATGACCCATCGGGACATCTGGAATCTCCCTAGGAGGTGCTCATTTTTCCCGAACACATCTAAAAAACGTCCCCACAACTAGCAATGTCCAAAAAGTTGTGCATCCCATGGAAAGCCCCAAAAGGTTAATGCTCGATTTCTCGGCTCTGGTTCAATAAAATTATTCCTCTTTTTTCATAAAGCCTGCAGGCATCCAAGCGCACATATGTGCCAAATTTCAGGCGCATACTTACGTTACAGGTGGTGTAATACACCTTTCCACTCGTGTGAATGCGTGCTGGCTCGGCCGTTCTGCACTTATCCGTTTACGTGAAATGTCCTAGCATTTTACACACAAAGGAAATAAGAATTCAAAAATTCACCCGGTTTGGCCCATATAACAGCAAATAGCAGCGCCATACAGAAGTCATATCAGTTTACTAGCTGTGCTTTTAGCACGAATTGCATCCTGTCGTCCATATCGGCTACCGCATCATACGCCACCACAATCAAATTGCAGTCATGTTTCAGTCAAAGAAAAGCAATACAGACTGAACTGAAAGTCCGTGTGGAACAAAACTTGCGCGTAACGGCGCAAATCTTAATGAATACAAACAGCAGACGCAAACGTATGCACCATTTAATACACAGTGTACATAGCACTACGGCACCATGCATATAATTATGGCCACTTTTTTTCTCCAGCACTGAGAAATCTGTGAAATGAAGCAAGTAAAACAGAATACAGGCTGAAAGTTGATGCACCTTAAACGCAATCTAAGGGCTACAAAAGCAGATGCGCACACGCAAAAGCAAACGTATGTAAAGAGCAACTTAGGTGCCAAAAGAAAACACGAGATGGGTGTACGCTGCAGACAAGCAGTTTCAGGTCACAGATTTACTTCAAGTTGAAACTCCCTCACGCTTAGAGACTCGGAGCAAGCTTCAGCGCCGTATTATCAAAATAGAAAAAAATATTAGATCTACGAGGCGAAAATAAAAAAAGTGCGAAAAGGGCGTAATAAATAAAATAAACCAACATACCTTGACGACGTTGCCTACGGAAACGCAGGGATGAAACAGAAGGCTGCAACAGCCTTAAACATGAATTAAATGCAGCTTTCTGTCCTGCGCCTTCTCACAGCACAGCAAACGTTCAAACATACGCGTTACACCCCCGTAACGATCCCGGGAGCTTTATTTTCTTGTGACTAAGTGTGGGGATAAGACACATTCAATTGGGGCGGTGTAGAACTGGCAATGGAGTAGACACAGGATCACCAGTATGCGTCATAGCGCAACAGGTTTTCGATAAGCATTGCAAACACTGGCCAAAATTGTAGCCTGCACATCTGAAACTTTCGTGCTACGCTGGAAGGCTGCCTGTGTTAGGCGAGCTTCAGCTAGTTGTAGCGCACCAAGGTGTGTCATTTGAATGCACACTCATAGTACTAGACTACACCGGACCAAGCCTGTGTGGGCGAGACCTGTTCACCCTGCTGGATAGAACTGGAGTTCCCGTACTGCAAGTCAGTAAAGCTGAAGTGCCAGTGGCGGGAGAAGCCATCAGCCACATCAATGCCTTACGGAGTAACTACGAGGATGTCTTCTCGGAGGAATTGGGCCTGATGAAGGGACCTCCAGCCAGCTTGGAGCTGAGGGACGGTGCGGTTAGCAAGTTTTGCAAGGCAAGACCGCTTCCGTACGCGCTCCGCGACAAAGTGGCAAAACAATTGGATCGGCTAGTGTCGCTAGGCATCATATCGCCCATAAAATATTCGGACTGGGCGACCCCCATAGTACCAGTGTTTAAAAAAGATGGCACAGTGCGGATTTGCGGGGATTTTAAAGCCGCCTTGAATCAGGCTTGTGTACTTGAGCAGTATCCCCTTCCGGTAATTGGACATGTTCGCGTCGTTAAGCGGTGGTAAAATTTTTAGTACACTCAATCTGAAAGACGCCTACAACCAGGTGCCACTAGACGAAGCTTCACGCAGGCTGTGCGTGATTAATACGCACCAAGGGCTCTTCTGTTACAACAGGCTGCCGTTCGGCATTTCCTCTGCTCCTGCTATATTTCAAGGGAAGATGGACACCATTCTAGCGGGCCTGCCTGGAGTTGAGGCATACTTAGATGACGTGCTTGTGTCTGAAAAGGCGGCAGACAACGGAGCTCGGCTGACAACTGTGTTGCAGCGATTTCGAGAGCACGGCGTAAAGCTGCGATACGCCAAATGCAATTTTAGCCAGCCATCGGTTGCTCACCTGGGACACCGTATATATCGTCTCGGTCTTCACCCGACGGAAAAGAACGTGGAAGCTATCATGAAAGCACCAAGCTCTGGTAACGTGACTGAGCTGCGTTCGTTCGTCGGAATGGTAATATTTTATTCAAGGTTTCTGCCGAACATGTCAACCGTGTTGTCCCAGTTATACCAGTTACTTGAAAAGAATGCGAGATGGCATAGGAACCACCCCCAGGAAACTGCGTTCGTCAAGGGCAAACAGTTTCAAATATGCCGAAGTACTTGCCCATTTTGACCCGTTAAAGGAGCTGAAGCTAGAGTGCGACGCTTCGCTACACGGCATTGGCGCAGTACTGTTTCACAAAGTAGGCAGCGTCCACAGACCAATCGGATTCCGTTCAAGGACTCTTACTAAAGCCGAGCGGAATTACTCGCAACTGGAGCGTGAGGCGCTCGCACTAGTTTTTGGGGTCACGAGATTCCGAAACTATCTATTGGACCGTGAATTCTCCTTGGTTAGAAACCACCAGCCTCTCCTCGGATTGCTAAGGCCCGACCGCCCGACACCCCCTATGGCTGCAGCCCCACCTTCTCTATCTGCAGTCCCCGCGTACTTTTCGCTGCTGTATTAGCCTTCAATGAAACTGCAAGTTTGACATTCCTCTGGATGAGACGCCGGTCGTCACTGCGAAGACGTCTGCCCATCTCGTTCTTCCGACAGAGCTTGGTGGTGAGAAATTCCCCAGCGTGCGTACCGTGTACCGTTTTGCCATTGCCGTTACTGGAGTACCGGGAGACCGCCCACCGCCAGTAAGCACGCGCTGACTGGTCTAAATGCTGCAGGCGGGCGCGTAGCTGCCTAAAGCCCCTCAATGAAACAAAAGTAGCGAAAAGCTTTGAACTTTCCGACACTCCTCCTCTCCTAGCGCGCCACCGGGTAATCGAGCCTCTCATTGGCTGAGGCGCCATGGTCACGTGTTATCACGCGCTTTTTGGCTCCGCAGCAGACGCCGGCGCCATTGCCGGGGCTTCGTTTCCTTTTGCAACACAGTTTTGGCGGGAGCGTTTTCCCACCTTTGATGGTGTCTACGCGCTGCGGCGACGCCGAGCTTTTGTTGCGCTTGCGGGTGCAACAACCGAGGAGGCAGTGGGAAAGGTTTTTCGTCACTCCGTCCGCAAAAAGCACTGCAGCTCGCCGAAAGGTTTTGCTGCATAGGATCGGCCAGGAAAGCATTGATAATGAGCTGGATCCGTCTTTACGATGCGAGTGCCGCTCTTCAGTTGTCAGTCGCGTCTTTTTCTCCGGAGGATTTGGTGTGAAGCGCGAGCGACTGCAGTCTTTCTTCGCACTTACTGCCGTCTGTCATGGTTGTAGATGGATTCGTTCGCTCGCGGGCTACGAAAGCCTTACTTTTCGTTGTCTTAGCCCCGCCGTTCACGCTGCTGGCTCTGCAGGCGTAGCTTTGATGTAGCGCGCGTTACGTGGCGTATTCGTGGTTGATGTCGGACTCGTTCGCGGGCTCGAATGAGTGCGACTTGCATTATGCATTGTGTAGAGCATAGGCCACTGAACGTTCATGCCGCGTACAATACATCAAAAGCGAGTAGATAATTTATAATACATTTTCAAAAACTGCTGCTCCCGAGCCTCGCGGCGACCAGCGGCGGTGAACTTCCGCCCGAATCTGTACTCATTACGTCATTTTAGTACTCTTTACGTCACCAGCGCAGGGCTATCATTGGTTCGCGGTGCCAACGTGAAATCGCACATTTAACAAACTAAAAGCTCTAGATACGTCACATTCTTACTCTTTACGGAAGCATTTCGCATTTCAGCAAGGAGAGTTGTCGTTTATATGCATGTTTACGCGGTTATTGTGTGTTGGGTGTGAGAAATTAGTACTGCACTTCCGGTTTACAATGTTTTCGTCTGCTCGTACCGCTTGTGTCACTCCGCCGGCGCCGCCGTCGAACCGAATCGAGGCGCGATTTGGAGTCAACGCACTACTGATTTCTGTCGCGACCTCCGTCACATGCGCAATCAAACTGGACCGGCCGTGCTGTGTCGTTGGTTGCAAAGCCAGGGTTCGGCAAGATGTTGCACTTCGGCACTGTCTGCCGAAAGATGGAAGTGAGCGAGCTGTCGTCGTCGTCAGGATTCAGCGCCGGATTTCTGAACGGCGTGTCCTTAAAAACTTGGCCGGCGCGCCGCACCGATCGTCGCTTGCGAAATGCCGCCCCACTACAAGCAGGGACACACGGAGCGGTGAGCATCGCTGCGCCCCAAGCTCCGCTCACAACCGGTGTCGCACTTCGCCGCCGTGCAGCAATGCCTGAGCGCTGCTTGGGATGGTGTACAAATATCACAAGACAAGATCGCCTTGTTATCAGAAATACTGCTCGAGCAGCGACAAAGCATGCCTGCTTATGTTGCGAGCTTTCGGCAATAACACCGCTCGCGGCCGCTCCGAGCGACGAGCTCTGCTGCTGCCTGGCTGCCGTGGTCGTCGCTAGGCCTATTGCCTCTTTGGCATCGAAGCCGCAGCGGCCGGCGCTTCGGAAGTCGCCTGAGCTATAATAAAAGGCTTACTCTACACATCGCTTTGCAGTCAACAGCACCATCTCACAATAAAATAATAGTATGGTCACTTTCCGCGACTCTTTCAGAAGCGCAGCGAGCGGGCGCCAGGCCAGCCGGACCCCACGTTGGGCCAGCGGCCTGTGAGACGGTTGTGGCAAGAATTTTGCTCGTATCACAGTTGTTACCTTTACCAGCAGCTCAGTATTGGTCAGCGATCCTCAAAAATGACACATTTTTCACATTTCTTATTCCAGGGTTTATTATTTACGTCAAGAACACACTTTAGCTCGTTTTTATGACGCAGGCAGACGGGATCCAGGCTGGCCGGCCGACCGGCATGCTCGGCGTACCTCACGTTCGCACAAGAAAATACAAAACAGCCATGATACCAGACAGGATGCTTCCTTAGATTCGAGCAACGACAATACGCCTGTGCAAAAGTGGATCTTTCGGCAACGACACCGCCTGCGGCAACGCCGCGCGGCGAACTGCGCTGGTCCCAGGTTGCCCTAGTCGTCGCTAGGCTATCTGGTTTTGCATCGAAGCCGCAGCTAACGGCGCTTCAGAAGTCGCCTGCGCTATAATAAACGGCCTACTATTCACAACGCTTCACTGCGAACTCGTCCCATAATAAAAGATACGTTCGATTTCCACGACGCCTTCAGCAACGGAGCTAGAAGATGGCAGGCGAACCGCATCTAGTAGCAGCAGCACCAAAGCGACTGTGGGATGAAATTTGCTTGTATCGCAGTCATCACTTTTACCAGCAACTCGATATTGGCCAACGATCGTCAGAAATTATGCATTTTTGACATGCATCTATCCAGGGGCTTGCTATGGACGAGAACTAACAATACTAGCGCGTTTTTCAGTCGCCGGCGGCCGGCATCAAGACTGGCAGGCCGGCCTGGCGTGGCTCGGCCCCGAGCGCCATGAGGAGCGTGCTGTACGGCATCACGACGCTGCCGCTCTCCGCGCTCGTATTGGCTCCCTCTTCCCGTCGTTGCGTTTTCCGCGCGCGGCTCGTCGTTGACATCCAGCAGGTTGGACGCAGGCGACGAGCCGCGATCGGTCGTTACGACGTCGTTCACAACGGCGCGCCGCAGCGAATCGCACACACTTTTCGCACATGTGTCCCCGCCTTAAGGCTGAAATCCCATTTCGGCACTCATCCGCAAAAGTCGTTCCTTCAGCTCAAGGTCCATAGTACGAGAGAAGCCGCAGCGACGGTTGCGATACACGGGTGAACACAGCAGACAGCGGGAAAGCGAGCGAGCGAGCGAAAGAGCGCGTCAACCGGAAGTAAACAAACCGATCTCGTCAATGACGTATTTGTGGGCGGAGCATGGTCCCGGCCTGTAATCTTTACTTTTTTATGGTTCGCTCCGGTCTACGAGTTGAGAGGGAAAAAGGCTGGTGGTCATTTTTAATAGCCATTATCTCTGGTTCCACACAAGGTAGATCAAAAAGTTTTGCTGTAGGATGATGGATCGTTCAGTGGCTATCAATACATCGACTTCTCTTTGGCTACATGGACACCGTTTCAGGGACCCTTTAACGCTGCTCGCGCAGCAGGTCTAGCTAGCTTTCATGTTGCGCGCATCGCTGGACGTATTTGTTTTGTTGCACTTGGACTCCTTCGCGCACAAACTCGATTCCGAAGGGGCGGTTCTTGCAGTTGAAGCCCCCGCTGTTCATGCTGCTCGCGGTGCAGGACTAGCATTCATGCTGCGCGCACTGCTGACCGTATTTGTTCTGGCAGGGTTCATACCAAAATCGGTCGTTACTGTGCCCAGGAATAGCTACCGAAATATATCGCTTGAATACTCGATATCTGCTTAGATAATACTTGAGAATGCATGCAAGGACCTCCGTCAAACATAGTTGCATACATTTTTTTGTGTTTTCAACTTTCGCGTGAAGCAACTTCCTAAACAGACAACGTTTTGCTTCGAACTGGACTGAGTGAATTCGAGTTTGTTTTTCAGCTGAAATTTTTTGCGCTGCTTCGACCGAAAGCGATTAATGAACTGCGGCAGTCCAGACTGCTGCGCATTATGCATGGCAATAACATAATTGAAGACAGTGTCCTCTTATAAGCCATTATTGCTTATGCTGACCCAAGATGACAATCACTTAAACAAGCATTAGAGTGGGTCGTAAAGCGCTGTAGCTGCACGCGATGTAGCGGTCAAAAGCCTGTTTTCATTGCTGTTACTCAACCCAAACATTGACCCTACATCCAAATTCTGCTCGTCACAACCGTGTAACAGTGCGCAACTAGGGCATCGTATTCACCTAGGTATTTACAAACAAACAGTAAGAGACTACCGTCAGTCGGTTCCTTTTAACGTTAGCCTGCGAAGTGTCCGAGATATATAGTAACTCCGAAATAACCGATAAGCTTTCCTGCAATAAAAAAAAATTTACAACTTAGGTAAGTAGGAATCTACGCAGAGCCGATTGCACGAGCAAACGCGCTTTTGAGAGAATATAGTATGGCAGCATTACACCGCCATCCTATCACTAAGCAGTAATATGTAACATTTTAGGCCCTTTACACCACCGATCGCTTTTCACTTCCTTATAAGAATCTGCAGATTAAACCCAACACAACACACACCGCCATTCATTCATATAAAGCCTAGGCCCCAGGTCTATTCGTACATCGTACCACTTGCCATTGGCGGAGTTAATTTTTGATTAAGATTTGGCAAAAGACGCCGGTCGAAAAACAATATTCCGAGGGTGTTCACTGCTGTGCCGCGAGCTCGCTCGCGCATGCTATTTCCACCGTGTGCACCACACTCAAAGCGATCGCAGTTCAAAAAGTTCCGATACAGCAGCGCAGCATAGGTCAGGGCAGTTGTTTGAGTAACTAATTTTTTAATCTCCCACGCCATGATCTCATTTCGAGCGAAGACAAGGCAGAAAACGCACACGCGGTCTACTGCGCGCCAAAGGGCGACCGTTGGGAGCGTCTGCTAGCTTCACCCGTCCTAGGTGCTGCCACCGTCGGCGCCCGGGAGAAGCCGAGAGAAGGAGCGCCGGCATAGGAAGAGGGACCAGATGTTGTTACTTTTAGATTATTGAGGGGCTTTATAGCTGCCGGGTACGTGGTGCCATCTGGCGCCGTCAAGGCGATTTTTGCACGCGCAATGGTTGCGCGCGGGCTCCCGGCACTCCAGTACCGGTAGCACGCTAGAGGCGTCCACTGTCTCCCGTACCATGGCGCTCATCGATTCTCTGGGATCCTTTACTCAGCTCAGGAAATACTCAGCTTGCTTGACGGAGCCTCTCTTCTCGCCTTTGCCCAAGCAGCCCCCAGCCTCAAGTACGTGGCACTGCAGGCAAGACTTGTCCGCGCGTTAACGTTCAACAGTTACGCGGACGAGATAACACTGGTCGAATTCCCTCGACGGCTGCTTTCGTGCCATGTGCAAACACTGCATTTCTCAAGCTGCCTAGCTCTCCCCCAGTGTACGTTTCTTGACTTTGCGTATACCTGCAGAAATCTCCAAGAGTTGGACATTGTCGGCTGCGTCGTCGAGCCCATGAAGTTGTTTCGTTTGCTCCTGAACCTGAAAAAACTGAAGAAGGTAGCGTGGACTGTTCACGAAGAGCGCCACTACGAATCGTGGTTGGACAATGCCGTTTTGGAGGTGACCGTCTCTTCAGAGTCGCGAGAAATCGAACTGGAAGAATGTACATCGAGGTGGTAGCCACACACCAAACGTTGCTTTGTTGAAACTAATCCTCCACAAATGTGGCAAGCTGCAGTGCCTCCATGTTCACGCTGTCCGCAAAGAAGTGGAAGGAAATCCGGGCGCATAGCGTGCAGGGAGCTCATGCTTGTGCGACCGGGAATGGCAGGGTTTTCGTACACATGGGAAGTGGGTTTGGCGCCGGCAGTGCTGCGCACTGCCGGGTCCTGGATGTCCTACTCGATTATGCAGAGCTTCGAAGTAATTGATGGCACCCCCTACTACGTCCTGAAGTCGCCAGAAAATTGAGTTTGTCTGCTTTTCCCCACCTTTACACAATGACCGTCCGCCTCCAAACATCGCGAGTGTCGTCGTGTTCGTAGAAGTCGGCGCGGAAGGACCCAGCAACCTTCTCCCAAGCCGTCTCGACGCCTGAACATTGGAAAGACGTCAGGTCAGTCTCGCTTGCTCTTTTCTCAATCTTCGGTAAAAACCGAAGACTGAGCGCCAGTTATTCACACATGGAGCCGTTACAGCTATTCTTGGCTACTTGCCTGTCCGGCGTGACCGAGCTTAACCTAATGAACTTTCATTTTGCTTGTGACTTGGCCGGCTTGATCGACCTGGGATCAGCGCTGCCCAGTCTGCGGGCGTTGGTGCTCACTGCCTGCGCTGTAAACAATGCCGACTCACTGAAGTTCTTGGTCCGAGGTTGCCGGAATTTGGAAGAGCTGGATGTTCGTCGGGAGCGCGACTTTCCGTGCGAATACTGTTACACTACGCTGGACCTCGCCGAGGACTCTTTCGAGGTGCTGGACGGAAGAGACAATCTGAGGAAACTGAGCTTAGACGAAACGATGCATCTCAAGTCCCTAGCGTTCTTGCGACCGTGCCGCGCCGCTAAACTCAGTATGAGCCTGGACAGTCTTCCGGTGGAGATGAACAGCGGCTATCGAACACTCAGCCAAGTCCTGCGCGCGAACGTGAATCTGTGCACGCTGACTATAACTGCTCGGGGCATGCCGCTAGGTTTGAACGCCTTCGCGGGGGCACTTGCGGAGGTCGACACCTTGTGGGAACTGTACGTACTGACGGAGGCCTACACTGCCAACAGCTCGGCTGCGTTCTTCGTTTAGCTCATGAAGGACGCGCTTCCTCAGCTGCAGAGGCTGCACGTTCACTATTTGGACGTCACATCGACGCTGGAGACGATCACGTGGCTTCGTCAACGACATCCCGTCTGGACCGAACTCAACGGGAAGCAGCGGCGCTCGGAAGGAGTCTTCATGCAAAACCGGCCCTGCGCCGGTTGCTGCCAGACCACGTTCATTGGCCAGGTGAAGCCACGGAATCGTTGCTGAGGTCGTATCTGTAAGTGGGATGCAAGTCAATAACGACGCGGCAGATGGCGCTTAAAGGAGGCCCTCCAGCAAAATGGAATCGACCTATTTTCGTGACTCCGCAGTTAGTGCAGTTAAGCCGTGGCGATTCCCCATTAATCTGCCACCCCCTGCGATTTCACTTTAGCAGGTCCAAGGGGGATCGGTCAAGGGGGATAATCGGTCGACGCCATTGGGGGGCGCCTTTGAGGGGCACTTGCCTCTTCATTCTGAGTTGTATCCCAGTGACTTGTCGCGGCTTACGAACTTTTACAGGCTGCTAGGGATAAAGTCAGCATTCTCTAGTCCTAGAGTCTTGTACAAGCTCTTCCAGTCAGAAGAATAAAATAATTTCTACTCATGTACGCAGAATCTGTGTGTGTTGTGTGCAGCACTATATTTAATGCGCCGTGATTGGTGCGCTCAACACATTGTATTTGGTCTGGTTCGTCTGCTTCATGAACGAGTTGCAGAAACCTGGAAGTGAGCTTTCCTGCATCATGTCCGCTTGACTAGCGTTCGGGGCATCAGTTAGACGCAGCACTGGAGACGTGTGCAGACGGAGGAATGGCGCGAGTCTTTCCTGAACGCTTCTACAATGCGCTGCCATCCCTAATAGAGGGGAACTCAGGGTGTTTGTTACATTATGGGTTGGTAGTCACACCACAATGACCGTGCAACAGTGGTGCGCAGCGTTTTCTTTAAGTGTTGTTCGGTCGCCGAAGCGTGCTTTGTATTATTGTGGCCGCGACTTTACGTCAGCAGATATTTTTCTGGTGTACTTTCGCTTGGTTTCTTTACTCTAAAGCGGAAAAGTATGTGCAGCCATTCTGGATGACCATCGCCTTTGCGGTTTTGCTAAGCTTATTGAAAATCGTATCTAAGCGTAAAATCGTATGAAAAACGCATATTTAGAAAAGAAACGAAAACAGCGCCGCACGTCGTAAAACGGGAGAGAAGGAATCCCCGGTGAGCGACTAGCTTTGTGTGCGCGGCTGCCCGCCTCCATCACCGCGCCGAGGGATTGCGTCAGCCATGACGTCGATTGTTCTAGAATGTCATTGACGTTTCTACTCGAAAACGATGGAGAGGGCGTAGCCTTGCGTGTTCTAAGAGAGGTCCTCCCCCTCTTCAGTGGCGCGTCAGCGGCATCGCCGCACCGTGAAATTATCGGATGCTCCTCAAAGACACTCCCGGCATTTTGACCAATGGGGACGCGCGCCCGGCGCGAGAAGGAGACTGCACGCCCGATACTGTGTGTGTATGTGCGCGCTTGCCTTTTCGTGTAGAACAAACAGACGCGGACCAAGCCTATATAAGAAGGGCGTTGACCGCTGTCAGTTTAGCCCGAGCCGCCATTTAAGCTTCACGGAAGCGCGCCAGATCAACTCCCGGGATAACACCACTCGCCCAGCCACGAACCGACAAGGCAACGCGCCAGTCTGCTGAATCGCTGGTCGTCGGACTGTCTGTCGCATTGCCAGGTGAACAAATTGTGTTTTGTCTGTTTGCCTCTCTGGTGTTAGTGCAATTATTCATTTGTATTGTAATCTCCCTCGAGTGTAACTTTACACAAGTTGCATTGTTTTGCTAGTCACTTTGTATGTGCTTGTATAGTGACTGAAATCCTCTGTATAGTCTCTTTGCTCTATAAAGTTTGCTTTGTTTGAGGTACTTTGGCTCCGACCCATTCTCTGGCTTGCGACCGGCGAAAGCTGGGCATCAAACGACCAAAAACCTCTTGTCACTTGGTAACTGGTCTCCGCTGAGCTTGCCACGCTAAGTCGAGGGTATCTCCTTTGAGTCTGAGACCGCTAACCCCGCACGCTCTAAGGGTGTCTGGGAACGCGCGCGAAGTTGGGTGACAACCATGTCTTCCACGCCGTCTTAGAGGCACCCACAAATGCGCTTTTTTTGCAGCACGCTGCACCTGCAGGTTATTCAAGTGAGGTAGACTTCGAACGCCATGTGTTGTAAGCGAGTAGTAGGTATTTTAAAGACTAGACATTTTGACGGGTAGAGAGAGATTCAACTTCCAAGAAGACCCTCGCAACCGAAATCAGTTGCTGGAAAAGACTGCTTCTCGAGTCTTCACACATTCAATACACTCTGAACAGTGTAAACCGCTCACGAAGCAATCTCTTCGCTCCGCGCAGCTCGCAGAAAGAAAAGAAAAAAAAAGACACCTGCAGTCACCCCAGCATATCATTCGGAAACTGGCACCGTTACTCACAGCCTACAAGTTTGAAGAGCTTTGGACCGTTTCTCTCTTTCTCTGCCCCCCCCCCCCCCACTTTTCCCACACCATTCACAACGCCACATTCCGTCCCCATACTTCTCTCTCGTCCCCACCATGTACTGCAAACCAAACTGGCTCCGGCAGCCGAACTCTGTAGCCGCCGAACCGCCGCGGCTGGTCCCAGGTGTCATTTGTACAGGGTGACCGAAAAATACTGTAACTTGCATTGAATTTCATGTTATTTATTATTGTTTGTATTTTTGAGCATCGACAGTGATTTGTTCATGTCACTTGTGTTTTTCTAAAATAGAACTACTATTTTTACTGCCATTGGTGCAGTATTTTCCAGGAAAAATGGTCTCTGAAGAACTGCGATACTTCGTTGTTGCCCACCATTAGCTGGGGAGCCCTATTCCGAAAATTGCAAAGATGCTGAAATTGCACCGAGTCCAAGTGCATCGTGTCGTCAAACGATTCCAGGAGACAGGAGGTGTCAAGGACCGGCCACGAAGCGGAAGGCCTCGAACTGCAAGAACCAGGGAACTCAAATTGGCTGTCAGCAAGAAAGTCAAGCGAAATCCCCTGAGGAGCATGCGAAAACTCGCCCGCGAGCATGGAGTTAGCAACTCCACCATGCAATTACTTGTAAAAGAAGATCTAGGACTTCCGGTGCGCAAACGAGCAAAGGGCCAGCTGCTTATGGACCACGTGAAGGCCTCCAGATTGGAAACGTGCTGCAGAATGAAGCAGCTGAGCCGTGGCAAAGCCCTCAAACGGGTTCTCTTCACAGATGAGGAGATTTTCCCTGTTGAACCGGCCTGGAATTCACAAAACCATCGAGAATTGCTGCCAGTCGGGTCTCCTCGAAATGTTAGAGTGGAGAAAACCCATTTCCCCAAGGGCGTCATGGTTTGGGGTGGGGATTGCAGGGATGGGGAAAACCAAGCTTGTTTTTGTCCCAAACAGAGTCAAAATCAATGCCGATACCTATCGTGAGCTCATCCTGGAGGGCGCCGTCATACCCTGGGCTGAAGAAAATGCAAAAAACCTTGACTGGCAGCTGCAACAAGACTGGCCACCTGCCCACGGAGCGAAGAAAACAATCCAGTGGTCTGAGGCGAACCTCCCTGGCTTCTGGAGGAAAGATGTTTGGCCTGTAACGGCCTTTATTGACAGTTGTTAAGGCCGGTTAGAGCGGGAAAGGACAGGTCCGGTCCCAGAACAGTTCACGCTCTCGTATCGCGCCGCGCGTCCGCTCTGCTGCTTCAGCTGCCGATCGACGTCTTCTAGTCTCGCGCCTCGCGTCGGTTCCGCTGCTCAGTCTGCTGATCACCTTCCTCTTTACATTTGGCCCCGGGGGAAAAAGAGCCATCCTGGCGGCTTGGGGGGTCAACACGACGCAAGGGTCGTAGTGCGGCTTCAAACGCGAAACGTGGACGGTCTCACGCCCACGTCGTCGGAGATCGGGTTCACGGGCTCAACGATGTAAGTGACGGGAGAAGTGCGCTCAAGGACGCCGTAGGGCCCGTGGTAGTTTGGCAGCAACTTGCTAGAGAGACCTGGCGCAGCAGAAGGCACACGGAGCCAAACAAGGGATTGCGGCTGAAAAGTGTCGGTGCCATGGGAGTGGTCGAAGCGGAATTTCTGGCGCCCTTGGTTGTCGGACGTGAATGACCGGGCGAGCTGGCGGCACTCTTCAGCGTGTCTGGAGGCTTCAGATACGGTTGTGGATTCCGACGAATCAGGATGATAAGGAAGAATAGTGTCGAGCGGCGAGGATGGTTCACGGCCGTACAGAAGGAAGAATGGTGAGAAACCAGTAGTGCTCTGCGTAGCGGTGTTGTAGGCATAGGTGACGAAGGGGAGGACGACGTCCCAGTTAGAATGGTCGGCCGCCACGTACATTGACAACATGTCACCTAATGTTCGATTGAAACGTTCAGTCAAGCCGTTCGTCTGGGGATGATAGGCAGTAGTGGTGCGGCGAGTAATGTTGCATTGCTGCAGGAGAGATGAAACGACGTCTGACAGAAACATCCGCCCACGGTCGCTCAACAGTTCACGCGGTGCTCCGTGCCGAAGTATGAAATGGTGCAAGAGGAAGCCTGCAACATCCCGCGCTGTAGCAGCGGGGAGGGCGGCTGTTTCAGCGTACCGTGTCAGGTGGTCGACAGCGACGATGACCAAGCGGTTTCCTGCAGCAGTGTAGGGAAGTGGTCCATACAGGTCAATGCCAACTCAGTCAAATGGCCTGGATGGGCAAGGCAAAGGCTGCATAGGGCCGGTCGAATGATGATGATCGAGCTTGCGGCGCTGGCAATCGGGGCAGGAACGGACGAATTTTCGAACGTAGTTGTACATGCCGCGCCAGTAATAGCGGAGGCGAAGCCGGTAGTAGGTCTTGAAAGCACCGCCGTGACCAGCTTGCGGGTCGCTATGAAAGGCTGGGCATATTTCGGAGCGTAAATGGCCAGGGATCACTAGGAGCCATTTGCGGCCATCAGGGAGATAATTTCGTCGGTACAAAACCCCATCATGAATAGTGAAGTGGGTAGCCTGACGGCGGATTGCACGCGGTACCGACACGACAGAACGGTCTGAAAGATAGCGTACAAGAGAACTGATCCAAGGGTCCTTGGACTGCTCGTTGGGCATATCGTCCAATGACAAGGAGGCGCAGTCGATGGCGGGATGAGAGGCACATTCATTGGCTACAGGTGAACGAGACAAAGCGTCGGCGTCGTTACGCTTCCTGCCAGAGCGATAGATCACACGAATATCGTACTCTTGAAGGCGTAAGGCCCACCGGGCGAGGCGGCCATTTGGGTCTTTTAGGGAGGACAACCAAAACAGAGAATGATGGTCCATGACGACCGCGAAAGGCCGGCCGTATACGTAAGGCCGAAATTTCCCGATCGCCCAAACGATTGCCAAGCACTCTTTTTCAGTGACTGGGTAGTTTTGCTCTGGCTTCGTCAGGGTGCGGCTCGCGTATGAAACAACATACTCCGCATACCCCGGTTTGCGTTGAGCAAGAACAGCACCGATAACAACGCCACTGTCATCTGTGTGGATTTCAGTTGGAGAAGCAGGGTCAAAGTGGCGCAGTATGGGTGAAGAGGTAAGTAGACGGCGCAAAGTGATGAACGCTTCGTCACAGGCAGGACTCCAGCTTGATAGATCGCTACTGCCACTAAGAAGGGAAGTCAGAGGTGCGATGATAGAAGCGAAATTTCGGATAAAGCGTCGAAAGTAAGAGCATAAGCCGATGAAACTGCGAAGTTCCTGCATCGTAGAGGGCTTCGGGAACTCAGAGACAGCACGAAGCTTTGCTGGGTCAGGAAGGACACCCTGTTTTGACACGACGTGGCCCAAAATCGTCAACTGGCGAGCGGCGAAACGACATTTCTTTAGTAGTAGTAGTAGTAGTAGTAAAATACTGTTGCGGGAAAGAATATATTTACAGATATTTACAAATAGACAAGAACAGCTGCGAGCGGCACCGAGAACACAGTCCGAACTTCGTTGTCCTCTTCTACTCTTCCCACTCGTGCCATCGCTCTTTGTCGTCGTCGTCTACCCGCATCAGGACCCCCGGCTGCTGAAACGCCGTCTCGGCGTTAGGGCGGCGACGTATGGGCGTCGTGATAAGGTTTAAGGCGACAGACGTGGACGATGTCGGTGGTGGCGCCAGAGGACGATGGCGAGGTTTCAAGGGGAGCAATTTCATAGTTCACGTCGGTAACACGGCGCACGACACGGTAAGGGCCACGGTAGTGCGAAAGGAGCTTCTCGGAGAGACCGACGCTGCGAGAGGGCGTCCAGAGAAGGACGAGTGATCCCGGGGTAAATTCGACGGCCTGGTGACGGCGGTCGTAGGCTGACTTCTGAGCAACTTGAGAGGCTTGGAGCCTACTACGTGCTATTTGGCGCGCCAGCGTGGCCTGGGAGATGGCGTCCCGAGCGTAAGCAGAGGTGGGGGCTGAAGAAGGCGGCAAGAGTGTGTCCAAAGGCAAGGTGGGATGCCTACCAAACAAAAGGTAGAAAGGCGAATAGCCTGTTCTGTCATGAAGGGAAGAGTTATATGCAAATGTCACATAAGGCAAGGCTGCGTCCCAATCTCGGTGGTCTGGCGATACGTACATGGCTAACATGTCGGTGAGCGTGCGGTTGAACCTTTCCGTAAGCCCATTGGTTTGTGGGTGGTAAGCTGTCGCGACCTGGTGCTGCGTGTCACACGAACGAAGAATGTCGTGAACTACTCTGGATAGAAAATAACGACCGCGGTCGGTGAGCAGTTGACGAGGGGCGCCGAGGTGAAGGATGACGTCTTGCAGAAGAAAATCGGCAACATCGGTAGCGCAGCTGGACGGCAAAGCACGCGTGATGGCGTACCGAGTCGTATAATCAGTTGCGACAGCGATCCATTTGTTGCCGGAGAGGGACGTCGGAAAAGGGCCAAGAAGGTCGAGGCCAACACGGTGAAAAGGTTCCGGAGGTATGTCGATGGGTTGCAGAAGACCGGCAGGCAAAGTGGAGGGCCTTTTCCGACGTTGACACAGGTCGCAAGCGGCCACGTAACGCTTGACGGAACGATAGAGACCAGGCCAAAAGAAGCGATGCCGCACCCGAGCGTACGTGCGGGACACGCCAAGGTGACCGGCTGTCGGCAGGTCGTGCAGTTCTTCAAGGACAGAAGAGCGTAGATGTTAGGGTATCACGAGCAGGAGCGGAGGGCCATCGGAGCGTAGGTTTCGGCGATACAAAATGCCGTTCTGGAGCACATAAAGGTTCAGAGACGGAGATCGGTTTGCAGAACGGATGCCATCAAAGATAGGACGTAAAGATGAGTCGTGGCGCTGTTCGTTGGCAATATCGGCAAGATCGGAGATAGCTAAGAGGCAGGGCAGGGTCTCAGCGTCCTCTAGGTCAGGTGGTTCCACAGGGTATCGGGATAAACAGTCAGCGTCCTGGTGATGGCGCCCTGACTTGTACACGACGGAGTATGAGTATTCTTGGAGGCGCAATGCCCAGCGACCAAGGCGACCGGTGGGATATTTTAGTGAAGACAGCCAACAGAGAGCGTGGTGATCAGTGACAACAGCGAATGAACGGCCGAACAGGTAGGGTCTGATTTAAGCCACTGCCCAGACAAGGGCAAGACACTCGCGCTCAGTAATGGTGTAATTTTGCTCTGCGGCTGAAAGTAGGCGGCTGGCATAAGCGATGACTCGATCTTGACCCTGTTGACGTTGGGCAAGTACGGCGCCGATGCCATATCCGGAGGCGTCCGTGCGAACCTCTGTGGGAGACGACGGGTCAAAATGTGCTAAGATGGGCGGAGTGGTCAGCAAATGGACGAGGGATGAAAATGAGTTCTCTTGAGCAGGGCCCCAGGTAAAGGGGGTGTCGTTCTTTAGAAGATCGGTGAGGGGACGAGCGATGCCGGCGAAATCTTTGATAGAACGGCGAAAATACGAGCACAAGCCGACAAAGCTGCGGACATCTTTCGACGACCTTGGAAGAGGAAAGTCCTTCACAGCTTGAATTTTGATGGGATCTGGGCGTACACCAGAAGCGTCAACGAGGTGTCCGAGAATAGTGAGTTGGCGACGACCGAACTTGCATTTCGATGAGTTCAGCTGAAGGCCGGCGTTACGAAACACTGTCAGAATATTGGAGAGGCGTTCGAGGTGCGTGGCAAAAGTAGGCGAGAAAACCACAACATCGTCTAGGTAACAGAGGCAAGTGGACCATTTAAAGCCACGAAGAAGGGAGTCCATCATTCGTTCGAAGGTAGCCGGGGCGTTACAGAGGCCGAACGGCATGACTTTAAACTGGTATAAGCCATCAGGCGTCACGAAGGCGGTCTTCTCGCGGTCCTTTTCATCAACGGCAATTTGCCAGTACCCCGATCGAAGATCAATTGAAGAGAAATATTTGGCGCCGTGGAGGCAGTCTAATGCATCATCGATCCTTGGGAGTAGATATACGTCTTTTTTTGTGATGCGGTTGAGGTGCCGATAATCAACGCAGAAGCGCCAGCTGCCGTCCTTCTTTTTCACCAGGACGACTGGTGAAGCCCAAGGACTTGACGAGGGCTCGATGATGTATTTTGCGAGCATCTTGTCCACCTCTTGATTTATGACGGTGCGTTCGGCGCTGGACACTCGGTACGGACGTCTGCGGAGAGGAGCGGAATCACCAGTGTTGATGTGATGCGTCACCACAGAGGTCCGAGCCAAAACACGGCTATCAAAGTCGAAGATGTCGCGGAAAGATGATAAGAGACACCTAAGATCGCGAGCTTGCATTGGCGGTAGGTCAGAAGCGATCATGTCGGCGTAGTCGTCCGTTGGGTTCTCAGTTGATGGGGCCGCAGGCAGCCGGCATTGCTGAGTGGAAGGTAAGCAGGTGTCCACCACTGATATCACACATTCGGCAGCAGGGCACAGCGTGGCGAGTGAGATGCCTTGCGGGAGCGGTTGGATGGATGAACCAAAGTTCAGGACCGGAAGGTACGCTCGGTTGGCCGACATTGTAAATACAATGTGTGGAAGCGCAATGCTGCGCGTCAGGGCGACGTCAAGTTCCGGAGTGACTACGTAGTGACCATCAGGTACAGGGGGAACAGATGAGAAAGAAATGTAAGTTGCGGCTTGAGGCGGTAGACGGACAAAGTCGACAGCACAAAGACGGTGTATAACTGGGGACGGCGACTCAGCAGAAAGAGGAAGGTCAAGCTGAACAACATTAGTGGCGCAGTCAATGAGGGCTGAATGCTCAGACAGGAAGTCGAGGCCAAGAATGACTTCATGAGGGCACTGGTCCAGAACAGAGAACAGAACGGATGTATGGCGGCCGGATATGGTCACACGGGCTATGCATAGTCCAACAACATGAGGCGTTCCGCCGTCGGCAACGCGGAGAACGGCTTTGGGTGCAGGGGTCAGTACTTTTCGGAGGCGGCGTCGTAGGGCTGAACTCATGACGGATACGTGCGCGCCTGTATCGATCAGGGCTCGCACAGGCACTCCATCGACATGAATGGCGAGCAAATTATGGTGTGCGCGAAGGGCTAATCGAGGATTTTGGGACTGGGGCTGTACTGCAGCATCACCTTCAGACACTGCAGCGTCTAGTTTTCCGCTTGCGAGCGTCCGTAGGGGCCAGGAGAGGAGCGACGGCGTTGGGGCGAACGAGACTGTCGACGCAGGGGGGACGGGGAGCGGCTGGAGCGGGGAATCTGGCCGTCGACTGAAGCACTGTGCTGGGCTGGAGGGGGCGTGTAGTGGCTGGGCTGTTCGTCGTCGCGGTGGGAGCTGAGAGGACGGTATGTGCTGCGACGGGACCAATAATTTCGACAGTGGTGGGAGATGTGGCCAATGCGGTGGCAATGGAAACAAATGGGCCTGTCGTCGGTTGTCCGCCAATCGTTAGGGTTTCGCCGACGTGGAGTGAAGTACGAAGGTCGTCCAGGAGCAATCGCAGTGATTTCGGGTGGTGGTGAAGACTGTACAGGGCTGACGGGCTGGAAACCAAGGTTTGCAAGCTCTTGGAGGACGACAGCTTGTACCAGAGAGATGGCAGGCAAGCGGTTGTGGACATCATGTAGATGCAGGGGGGCAGGGGACATAGCTTCAAGCTCGCGTCGGATGATGCGGGTCACATTTTCTGGGGGCGCTGAAGTTTCCCTGTGTCGCAGGTCTTCACATGAAGAAGTCACAGCCGTGTTGGGGAGGCGTGTGTACGGCTGGCTAATACGCCTGCTTTTGGCTTCCTCGAAGCGTCGACATTCCTTAATAATTCCGTCGACTGTAGTGCAGTTCTTGTATACGAGCAAGTTGAAGGCATCGTCGGCGATTCCCTTCAACACGTGGCCGACTTTGTCAGACTCGGGCATGTTGGCGTCAACTTTGTGACAGAGGGCCAGCACATCTTGAATGTACGACACATAGGACTCCGTAGATGTTTGAGCTCGGGAGGCGAGGTCCTTCTTAGCAGCAAGTGTTCGGCCAAGCGGCGGTCCAAACAATTCGCGGAGTTTCTTTGCACACGTCCCAGCTGGTTAGATAGTCTTCGTGGGTCTCATACCAGACCCGGGCAGTGTCTTTTAGGTAGAATATTACATTTGCGAGCATAAGGGTCGGATCCCAGCGGTTGTAGGTACTCACTCGCTCGTACATGTTGATCCAGTCGTCGACGTCAGTGTTGTCGGTACCAGAAAATGTCCCAGGGTCACAAGGGGGAGAAAGAACGAGTGATGTCATGGCCGGGGCTGAGGTTTGCTGGGCGGCGTCTTGGGTCATGATGAGTGAAGGCAACTGGCGGCCGCTGCGGAGCTCCGTCGTCGGTAGACGTAGGGGAAAGCCGCACCTCCACCAAATATGTTGCGGGAAAGAATATATTTACAGATATTTACAAATAGACAAGAACAGCTGCGAGCGGCACCGAGAACACAGTCCGAACTTCGTTGTCCTCTTCTACTCTTCCCACTCGTGCCATCGCTCTTTGTCGTCGTCGTCTACCCGCATCAATACTTTTATTCGACCAAAATTTATAGGCCGAGCATTTCGACCGCCTGGGCGACCAGAAGCCGCTGTTCTTCTTCCCCTTCAGCGCCAAGCCAGTCGAGCCAGGTGGTGATGGATAGAGAGGGTGGGGGGAAGGAACCCGACTGCTGAGCAGCCGGGCAATAGAAGAGGCAATGGGCCAGGTCCGCATAGATACAGGGGCAGTTGGGACAGGAAGGGTCCGATCGATAGCAATAGAGGAAGAGGCGGGACGGGGTGATAACTGCATTCATCTGAATGTGCCGAAGAAGGCGAGACTCCATCACCGTGAGTGATGGATGAAGGGGAGGGTAAAGGCGTTTGTCGAGGCGGAGCTCAAGGTAGACCTCTTTTATGGTGCGGTGAAGAGTGAGTCTCCCACCGTCCTCCGAGGGCTTGGGCCAGGGGATCAACGGTGCCCGGAAAAGTGTCGCGGGCGAGCTGATGGGCCAGCTCATTGCCGTCAATCCCTGAATGTCCAGGGACCCAGCGGAGGAAAACGATGGAAGGCTGCAGTGCGGAGACCGCTCGTTCGACCTCCTGTTGGAGAGAAGGGGTCAGGGTGCGTTTCTGTATGTGGTGTATAGCGGCTTGTGAGTCTGAATAGACTGTGTACTCTTGGAGAGAGGGAAGGAGGGCAAATGACTGGAGGGCATGCGCAATGGCGAGAACCTCGAGGGACAATGCGTCTGGAGGGTGTAGATACGGCCCGCTGGTGTGGGTTTCAGCAGCAGGGAGGTGTGGATGGTACATCTCAAAACGTGCTCCAGGCGAACGAGGTGCATCTGGAAATCTGGGGAGAAAACAACGATATCGTCCAAGTAACATAAGCAGGTTTTCCATTTCAGGCCGCGCAGTATGATGTCCATCATTCGCTCAAAAGTGGCAGGGGCATTGCATAGTTCGATGGGCATGACGTTGAATTCATACAGCCCGTCAGGCGTCACAAAGGCTGTCTTGGGGCGGTCAGCGTCGGCCATCGGAACATGCCAATACCCCGAACGTAAATCTAACGATGAAAAGAATTCAGCTCCCTGCAGGCAGTCAAGTGCGTCATCAATGCGGTGCAGCGGATAGACGTCTTTGCGGGTGATTTTGTTGAGGCGCCGGCGTGTGCTCCTAATATGTCTTTTATGTCACTGTAATTGTTTAAAAGTCATCTACAGTTCCATTGTATTATGAAAGCCATCTTAATTTTGTGTTTCTATAGGGTGAAGAGGTAGATCAAGTTGTTGATGGCCCCGTGACTCGGGGCCTGTCTTTTTTTGATCGATCCAGGGAGCTCCACCGACCGTCCGACGTGGACGGCGCGGGGCTGCCAGGGGTCGTGTCCATCGCCTCTGCGGAGGCGCTGGACGACCGTGCAGAAGGCACGTTCACGTTCGAGTTTGACCTCGACCTGTGGGAAGAGGTCTTGAGACCCGCCGACCCGGGGGTCTGCGCAGCCTGACTTGGAGTTGGCGGAGTAGCGTTAGCTACTCTGCCTTGGGGCGCGGATGGACCCGCCACAGGCTCACTGCGTGTGACCTGGACGGATGCCGAAGCCTGGTGTGGTGCGCCGCGCCCACGCACCACATCGGCGAAGTTTTGTTTTCTTGTGAAGGAGAATGAGTTGGTGAGTGCAAAACGCCTTCTCGCTTCTTTAAATGAAATGTTTTCCTTTGTCTTTATGGTGATTATCTCCTTTTCTTTTTTCCACGACGGACACGCCCTGGAGTATGGTGCATGGTCTCCTTCACAGTTTGCGCAGTGCGGGGCTGCGTCACATTGATCAGAATGATCCTTCGAGGCGCATTTCGCGCATGTTTTCCTACCGCGGCAACTTTGTGAGCCGTGGCCGAACCTTTGACAGTTCAAGCATCGGCGATGGTTGGGAATGTATGGTCTTACGTTAACTTTCAGATATCCTACTTCGACTGTGTCGGGCAGTGTGCTGGTGTTCAACGTCAGAATCATGTGTTTTGTGTCTATTTCCTTACTATCCTTCCGGATCTTGATTCGATGAACGTCTATCACGTCTTGGTCACTCAGACCTTCGAGCATCTCTTCTTCAGTGATGTGGACAAAGTCATTTTCGGATATAACGCCTCGGGCGGTGTTCTGAGATCGGTGTGATGTCACGGAGACAGGAATATCCCCAACAGATACAATGTTTACCAGTTTTGAGTGTTGCACGTTGTCACGCAGTTCGAGCAGTAAGTCACCGGTGGCCATTTTAGATACCTTGTAGCCAATGCCCAAGGCTTCTGTCAAACACTTTGACACTAGGAAGGGAGACAGGATTCTAGCTTGCTTATCATGTACTTCACTATGGATCACATGGTACTTAGGAAAACTGACTTTTCTCTTTTGAAAAAACTCTTCTGCTTCGTTCCGCCCACTCTTGAGAGAGCGATCTGGTTTGGAAAAACGGGGAGCCATAAAAAATTCAAGTTTTTCGGTCATGGTGCCAGCCACCCACCATGGAGCCCAACAAGGGGACGCGACAGGAACTTGCGAGCAAGTCCTGCCCACGCCAGCTGTACACATCAACTATAACCAAATATGACACAACTCAGGGTAGTTGGCCACACAAGGTTAACCCTAGCCGCCTATGAAAAGTGAAAAAAAACCAAGAAGAGAGGAGGAGACAGGAGAGTTGTGAGAAAGAGAAAGGAAAGTGAAAGATAGAGGGGAGGATAGGAAAAGGTGACTGCCGATTTCCCCCGGTCGGGTCAGGCTGGAGGTGCCGTCTACAGGAAGCTGGGGCCAAAGTGGTGTGTTGCCTCCGCCGAGGGGCCTTAAACGTCCAAACGCTCGGCATTGGCTCAACCACCAGGATCCCCTTTTCCCCGGAGACGGCAATGCCACGTACGGCTAAGCGCGGGTGCTCGGGTCCGTGGTGACGCACTGTTCACCATCATCTCCCTACGGGGATGTCCCTGCGGATGCTCATGTACCCGTGGTGTCGCAACTCACCATTGTCTGCATGAATCAGACGCCCCTGCGGGGATTTTATGCTTACTTCATAAATATCATCACAGCACCAGGCCATCTCCCTTGGAGGGAGAAACAGCGCGACGAAACACGGACACACGTAGAAATGACACACACACGAGCGCTGACTCACAACTGAAAGTTTCTTCTGGTGGAAAGCCCGTTAAACAGAAAACATGAGGGGGTGGGTAACAGGGCTGCTCAGCGATAACCGGCAATCAGTGTGGTCGCGTCACAAGATGACACAAAAACACAACAGGGAACAGAAGAAAGTTATAAGCGATAAAAAGACGGTGTAAAGGGCCGCGTAACAGTGGTCAGGTAGGCAACATTAACAAAAACTATGAAAAAGTGCCCAAAAGGGCGGGGAAAGGTAAAAACTATGAAGGACACATATGAAAATTATACAGGTGAAAACATAAACATATAAAAAATGTAAAAACATAAAGAAGATAAAAGTTTTAAAACGTGCCCAAAAGGGGGTGTGGAACTAAAAGTAAGATAAAAGCGGTAGCAACGAGGATACCGTGAATTAATCAGCTGTGTGTGGCGCACCAGGACCATAGGCGTTAGTCAACGCACCCAGCAAATCTAGCTCTTTTTTTTTGACAAGAAGAGGGATAGACTACTGACGCAGTCTTGACCGGCATAATGGATTTGGTGGGCTTCAACGATTTCCCTTGTCAACTTATCGCGTCCTCGCCCAATAGTGGTGCAATGGTTAAAGTCAGGGTGCAGCAGCCCTGTTACCCACCCCCTAATGTTTTCTATTTAAGGGTCTTTCCACCAGAATAAACTTTCAGTTGTGAGTCAGCGCTCGTGTGTGTGTGTCATTTCTATGTGTGTCCGTGTTTCTATGTGTGTCCAACTAGCCCGGAACCTTGCTCCTCTGAACTCCATCTCCCTTGCCCCTCGAAGAGACTTCACGCATTTCAGGCTGCCTACATAACCAATATAGCATTAAACGCATTTACGGAAGAACCCTAGCCTTCAATTCATCTGCACTTCGACGTGCCATTGTTCTTTGGAATGATCTTCCCAACTGTATCGCATCTATCGGCAACCACCAATCATTTCAAGACGAGCTGCACAAGCATGCTCTTTAACGACATTGTGTCTTTGTACACGTTGCTCTGTGTCGTTGTTTCCCTTTTCTTCTCGTTGGTATTGTACAAAGTTTTGGTTTCTTGTGCAATTTCAACCATTTGTATGTTTTTACGGCTACTGCTTTTTCTTTAGATTTGTATAGGGTACATGCGATGCATTCTTGCTACTATTTTCATTTTTGTTGCTCGTGGTGATGTATGTCATGTATTTGCGTATCGCCCTGTATATTTATAATTGTTTTTACTTTTTGCCTTGTATCACGCATTGTTTTGAACTCATTGTTCCTATTGTGCTTAATCTATTGTTTTTGTCCCCCTTACTCAATGCACTTCTGGGCCCTGTAAGGTATTTAAGAATAAATAAATAAATAAAGTAGAAGCTGTACGTCACACAGCTTATACAGTTGAGCAAAACATATCCAGCGGGACGGTGCTGCTTTCTGTGATTGCGTTGCCTTTATGTACATGGTCTGTTCATGCGCTTTCGCATTGTGACGCTGCCGGACCTGCGTGGAAGTGGAAATGAGGCTAAACGTTTTCAAAGCAAAAAGAATTGGAAAGCTGGGGCATGTTCAAGGGTTTTAGATACTTGCCCATTTTTTGTTCCTGTACAGGCAGCTATAGTGCACGTCAATTTGCTGCTGCGTGGCGAAGAAGAGGAAACAGCTGCGCTGTGCTGGTAAGCTTCTGCAATATTACAAGTATTGCACTGCACGAAATTGGGACGCTTGCTGGTCGCTATACACTCAAGGCAGAGGGCGTTCACTGGATGTCATCCTTTCAACGTGATAGCATTAAAGCGGATGTTCGGCGAAGACTATGGCGCTACAGCGAAATTCCTCGTTGGTCTACAGGGTCGTGACATCACTCCACCGCCATTACGTATAGCCTGTGAAGAAAGATAAACAATTCTGCAGAAAAGAAAAAAGACCGAGCCGGGACTCTAAGCACTGCCCTTTGGGTCGTGTGCCGGGCATGCTAACCTGTCATGGAGAAGTTTTGATGGCAAAAAAGGAGGTCTTGTGCGAGTACCTCAACCTGCAGAGCAGAGAGCAACGTCTAGTGAACTGAGGATAGCAATTAGAATCTCCAGTTAATGTTGCCAATTCACAAAGCCTATATATATACGTACGAACAATCGAAAGCCGCTTGATGTATAGACCGTTTACAGAGAGCAGTTTGCTCTGTCCACGACAGATGGCGCCACTAGGAGGTCTGTCACTTCTGGCCTTCGAAGCCGGCGTTAGCAGCATCGCCGCGCAGTGCGAAACGCTGTTGCGCAGCTTGTGTACGAAAGTCAAATGACAAACAACCCAGCTGTGATAAGGATGTGATGCGTATTGTTGAATTTATTTAGCTGTGAATGAATTTAGCTGTTTGTTGAATTAATATCTAGATCTCATATCCCTGCGGTGTAGTGTCGGAAAAATAGACGCGCTTGTTACATAAACGAAACCACGAAACAATTACCGCCGTTTTGGAGGAGCTGTCTTGCGAGTTCACGTTACTTCCAAGCAGAACAGAACGTTAATGTGTTGTTCCACGAAAAAAATAAACATACCACAGACGCCGCGCGCCAGTTTAATTTAACGCCAGCAGTAGCTACGGGAATGGCAGAACGAGCGTACATATGCCTGTAACCTTTCTCACCTTTAAGAAGCACTGATCCAATGCATCCAATGATCGGTGCTTTTTCATACCTTTGCAATAAGTGCTTCCTTGGCCTCGGCACGGTGCTCACTAAACTGTCGCGCCTACTTAACGCTAGCACGGTGGAAGCGGCAACTGAGCGTTTGCAAAGGTCCTCAAAGGAGGCGTTTCGACATGCAATTCTGTCGCCCAGTGCAAAGCTCTACAGAAGTGCGCTAATGCACGGGACAGCTGTGAAATTTATCATTACAGGACTTCGAATATTCCAGCTTATTCCGACTGCTTACATTTGCGGGTGCTGAACTCCGAGCAGTTTTCAGTTTTACTTAGCAAGAGAGCACGGTCGAACGTCGCTGAGCTTCTGAAGGAGTCCTTGAAAAACATCCATACTCTTCCTTTGGAAGCCGGAATGTTAACGGAGGATAAAATATATATCTAAACAATCGGCCGGCCATCACACGCACGCGGACGTTCGGCAGTAAGTCGCGTGCACAGTGCTGAGTAGCGAACGTTCTTGATAGCTGTGAACACATATTCCGCCATTCGGCAAAAACATCGAGCTCTATAAAGCACGCTTGCATGCACTGGCCCGCTTTTAATCTGCAGTTCGACAACAAGTTATGCGGTCCACAAATATTGTTACGAGGTGAATCGACTGAATAAATATGAACGCGCAGGTAGCTGACCGCGGTCTGTTGACACATTCGAGCCGATGCCGGCAGTCTGAAGGAGACGAGTAAATGAGATGGTTGAAGCAAACATTTTCCAGCACCAACACGTTCTATGCGCACTCACAACAAATTTTCGTGCCGTCCGGCAGCTCGTTATCCACAGCGAGAGCCGGAGAAGCGTCTTGCAGCCGGGCACCAGCGCGCCGGCAGCCTTCGAAACGAGAAGGCCCGAAGGCCAGCGATGGCGGAATTGTCATGTGACCAAATATGGCAGCGCCCATGCTCTCGCGCTGTAAAGCGTCTATTGCCGCGGCACCGGCATGCGTCAGAGTATTTCGCAGCTCCAAGAGATGGCGCTGAAGAAATGAGTTTTGATTATGAAAGGTGCGAAGCAGAAGACGACTTGCAATGACATTGTTCAGATAGGGTGAGCCATAAAGCATTGTGGAGGCGAAACAAAAGAAAAATTACAGGGTTGCACTTAAGTCTGCTTAAGAGCAGAAATGTGAAAGCGTTTTCCTGGACAATCTTTCACCCTCAAGTTTTGCCCTCTATTTGGTCATTTTCATAGTTTTGTTTGTGTTCTATTACTTTGATTGGTTTTTGTTTTATTTGTTTTTATTTATTTTTTTTCATCTGTGATTTTAAAAAATTTTAGGCTAGGAAAAGGCTGCCCATGTATGGATTGTTATGTGGGTAGTGTTGTTGGATTGGCTATGGATCTGTCTTGTCAGGCGAACGCCACTCATAAACCAAGAAAGGCATTTTTTGCCTTAATATGTAGTGCCCATGTTTGCGAAGTGATGTAGAAAGAGAACCCCAGACCACTGATGGGACTCAATACTGCTATTGTGTCATGTCCTTAAGGCAGACCTTGGGGCCATTTGCAACTAAATTTTAATTCATCTTAAATGCCCCTGAATTCTTTGGGTACGTCATACAAATAACTGTGACCATGCTATAAGCGTTCAAAGAGATCTCTAGCAGATGATGTTGTTGTGTATATTTTACGGTATGTTAGCTTCATATTTTATGTCTAAATCCATTTGGAGCTTATGGTATTGGAAGTATGCTATTTGGAAGGTCAAAAATTAACCGTAAAAGATGGAAATAATAAAAAATAAGGTGATCCGGACGCCCTGCTATGCGCTGAGAACCCTATCGTCCTCAAATTGGCATCACCGCCCTGGCCCCGGGAGAAACCTCATCAGGAAGGATGCTCCTTTGATAGTGACGACGGCCATGTCCTGGTCACCAGCAAAGAGCCGCTGGTTGCGGCTAAGGGCGCACTAATGAAGAATAGAATCTCGGCGGCTCTGTTCGCCGTGTGCGCGGCTTTCGACTGCTTGGACTTCTTCGAACTCGCTGCGAGGCAAGTGCTCGCGGAGACCGAAGAGATGTGCGTCGCACACAAAGTGTGCAAGCTTCCGGGGTGCTTCCAGGGATAACTACAGCCTAAGCTTTTCTTGAATCGTTGCCTGTTCAGTAGTAGTTTTACCGAGCACCTGTGAGACAGCGCAAGGGGTGCTGATGCCACCGGCCACAACCTCGTTTGAAAGCATATAGGACAAGAGAAGTGTAGCCCACACCTCCTGAGAGTCTCTGGTGAGTATCATTTTGTGCAGTGCGTTTCTAGTAACCCTGTGCATTCATCCCGGCTGTGTGTAACAGCATGTCCCGTTTAATTGCTGCTTCTATTGATTCCATCTGGGCAGTACCCAGCACAGCATGGCATAGAAACTGATTGCTGACGACTAGCTCCATTAATGAGATTATTTAAATCGGTAGATATAAGCTTTAAAATTTTTGCTCAGCAAGCAGGTAGTAGGCAATGTTTGTGACATCGCAAATGCATTTTCATGTATAAGAGTTGCCTACACTGGAATGATAAAAATGTCCAACTTTGAAATTGGATCGTGCCAAACTTGGCCAAAATGATATACAGTAGCACCCAGTTCATATGGTTTTCACCAGACCAGGAAAAACAATACAACGGCCAGGAAAACGCAACAGTAAGGAAAGCTCCAAAAATGAATGAAAACAGTGCAGCTTTGACTTGAAACAATTTATTTCCGCAAAGCGACCTTGGGAATTTAAAAAATCCAAAAAGGTGGATTGCAGTTTGTTTTGCTCGCTGGAAAGCAACATGCATTTCTCAATAGCCTGGAAGGCCGCATTGCTGTCAGCATAGCTTTGCATTGCGACGCACATACCCGCGGAGGGGTCTAGAGCCGTGACGGCTTCTCCAAAAATCGGATCTGCCAAGTCCCAGGAATGACGCGGCTCGTGCTCCTCCTCGTCATCGCAGTCAGCGGCTTCACGCACAATCGAGTTCGCAATGATCTCTGCAATGCGTTTGCACTCCAACGTCACGACGGGAGCATCCACAGCGACGTAGTCGCCGCATGTGATCCCCGTGGCACCCAGCAAAATTGATAGCCTCAGTGAGCTCTTGATCACAAGAGGCTGCTTTGTTACTCTTCATCTTCCATGGTAGTTTCCACTTCCACGCGAAAGCCACACCGCGCACAGCAGTGCTGTGCATTTGACGCCCTCACTACAGTCCACGCTGAAGCAACGTAGTGCACAGCATCAAGCACTAAAATGGTCGTAGGCTGCTCTCCGCGCTGCTCCGCGAAGGCCGCGCAGGCTGCCTGTCAGCTGCGTTTTGTAGGTCCAGCTTTCCCTCAAGGGCGAGCGCCTTCCATTTGCGCGACGCCACGACGCCATCAAAGCACGACAAAGATCGCGGCATCACGGTTCACAAGTTTGACGTTCACGAGGCGGGTGGCCATCTAGTGGCGGCCTCAGCAACTCGCGCGCGGCTTCTTGCAGACAGTTCCGTAGCGAAGCCTGGCCAAGACTTGTCAAAAATCAAAACGGCGGTTGGTGTGGATTGCCCGCGCGGGTTCAGGGTGCCTGGTTGCGACGCATCATGCGGGAACATTTCCTCAGCTACAACGGAACAGCGAGGTTCCCAATACATTGGATCCTATGGGAGCTATGCTGAGACCCGAAGAAAGCGACCCAACAGCGGGAAAAACACAGCAGTGAGGAATGTAGCAGCGGGGTTCTACTGCATAGGGCAGGGAGAAGTTTCATTCTGACATGTGATCCTTGAAAAATATCCAGGGCTGCCCTTCCAATGTGCCTGACTAAAGCATCCCTGCCTAACTGTTTTCCCTATTAGTTTCGCCATTAAGTTCAGCGATAATAATGGAAATTATTTCCCTGCATTCCAACTAGCTAGCTTTTACCTAGGGATCCACATGATAATGGTTTGGTTTGGTTTATGGGGTTTAACGTCCCAAAGCGACTGAGGCTATGAGAGACGCCGTAGTGAAGGGCTCCGGAAATTTCGACCACCTGGGGTTCTTTAACGTGCACTGACATCGCACAGTACACGGGCCTCTAGAATTTCTCCTCCAAAGAAATTCCAGCCGCCGCGGCCGGGATCGAACCCGCGTCTTTCGGGTCAGCACACATGATAATGCAATCATCTTTCTGAACGATTGTTTGAAATAAAAAAAAAAGTTGGCAGCACAAAAATAGCTTTGCCGAAAGCAGCATTTTCAAATCTCTAAAGCATGAAACTGTTCAATACTATTGCCTGCAATTGAAGCCTTATTTAAGATCAAGGTACCCTGGCAGGTACAGCCAGAAGGGTGAGGTTTATAACCCGGACATTATTTATTTATTTATTTTTTTTACCCTCAGGGCCTTGCAGGCATTGCAGAGAGGAGTTCGCAGAAAATATAGAACAAAACAATGGAGAAAAAGGAAACGGGTACATCAAAGATTAGTCCTGTGTATACAATGTTAGCTAGACACAATACATTAGTGCTGAACAAAATCGTCAGAGTTTACACAACACCAGCCAAAACTTTGCGAAAGTTATTTACGTCAGTAATAGATACAATTTCACCAGGAAGATCGTTCCATTCCTTAGAAGTACGCGGGAGAAATGAGTGTAAGAAAGAAACTGTTTTACATACTGGGATGGCAACTTTGTGGGGATGATCAATGCGGCTAGATAAGTAGTAAGGTCTATGAAATAAATTATTGTGTAGGCTGGAGTGATAATATAACTTGTGAAATAGGGTAAGCCGACAAATTTTTCGTCGCGAAGCCAATGACTGAAGACTAAGGTTAGCTTTCATTTCGGTTATGCTAGCTCCTCGGTTATAGTTAGAAAGAATGAAGCGAGCGGAGTTATTTTGAACACGTTCAAGCGAAGTAATTAAGTAGTCAAGGCTAGGATCCCAGACTGCTGGTGAGTATTCTAGCTTCGGACGTATTAATGTTTTATAAAGAACTGATTTCAAAGAAGAAGGCGCGCGAGAAAAATTACGTCGCAGATAACCTAAAGTTTTGTTAGCGTTATTGATTATGTAGTCTATGTGAAGCCTCCAAGATAAGTTAGAAGTAATGTGAATGCCTAGGTATTTATAAGAATTGACGCTTTCAAGTGGAATGTCAGTCAAGTAGAACACGGGAGACGGATTAGCAGAACGGGATACACGCCAGACCTTGTATTTGTTAAAGTTTAGTTCCATTAGCCAATGATTGCACCAATTAACTATAGCCATAAGGTCGCGCTGTAGGATGTTGATATCGTTATCGCTTTTAATCTCACGAAAAATCACACAGTCGTCGCCGAATAAATGTAAGTTAGAGGACACATGACAAGGAAGATCATTGATATAAATTAAGAACAGTAATGGTCCAAGAACGGAACCCTCTGTAACACCAGAAAGTACATTAACAAAGGGTGAGTTGTAACCATTAGCAGCGACAAATTGGGAACGGTTAGTCAGAAAGCATTCAATCCATTTGAGTTATTGTCAATATTTAGGTGACGTAATTTATGAAGAAGCAAGTAATGGCAAACCTTATCAAATGCTTTTGAAAAGTCTAAAAAAATGCAATCAGCGACTGATGACCTGTCAAGTATATGTTGCAAGCTGTTTGTGAAAGAAATTAGTTGAGTGTCACATGAATATGATTTTCGGAAACCATGTTTTACAGAGGAGAAAAATGAATTGCTTTCGATAAAGTTCACAAGTGTAGTGAATATGATATGCTCGAGTAGTTTGCAACATGTGCTAGTGATAGATATGGGGCGATAATTAGCAGCAGATGTCTTGCTCCCCGATTTGTGAAGTGGAACGATCTTCCCGATTTTCCATTGTTCAGGTAGTGTGTCTGTGTCCACTGACTGTTGAAATATGGTGGAGGTCGTACTGGGTATCACACCGGGACCCTGCCCTGGACCTCCGCAGCGGTCGTCAGCTTCCAGCCACCACTATGCCGTCCAACCCACCTCCGGCCGCAGCATCACCACCAGCGCCGACCGTTGTCGTGGCGCAGCCTCGCGACCCAGGCACCTTTTGTGGCACCGATGACGTCGATGTCGAGGATTGGCTCGCCATGTATGAGCAAGTCAGCAAGCACAACCGCTGGGACGCGACTCTCATGCTTGCTAACGTTATTTTCTACCTGGCGGGCACGGCGCGCGTCTGGTTTGAGACGCATGAGGAAGACCTCACCTCTTGGGACAACTGCAAAGAAAAGCTCAGAGACTTATTTGGCAAACCAATTGGGCGCAAGCTGGGTGCTAAAAAAGACCTTGCTTCTCGAGCACAGTCATCTACGGAGTCATACCTCTCCTACATCCAGGACGTCCTCGCTCTGTGCCGAAAAGTAGACAGCGCCATGCCAGAGACCGACAAGGTGGGCCACATCCTGAAGGGGATTGCTGATGATGCATTCAACCTTCTTCTTTGCAAAGATTGTGCAACGGTTGACTCCGTCCTCCAGGTGTGCCGGCAATTCGAGCAGGCAAAACATCGCCGTATTGCTTCTCGTTTTGATCGCCTTCCGAACACTGCGGCGACATCCTCCTGCGAAGACCTGCCAACACTGCGACAACCGTCCCATCCTGCCAATTTAACTAGAATCGTCCGCAGAGAACTGGAAGCTATGACTCCCGTCACCTTCGCCCCTCAAGCGGCCGACTCTACGATTGCGCTGATCCAGGCCGTCGTTCGCCAGGAGTTTGCGAACGTGGGCCTCAATTCTGGCCTGCCGTCTGCGTCGCCCTGTTTGCCAAACACCGCTCCACTGGTTGCTGCTGCTTCACCGACTCCGACCGTACTACCACGTTACCGCTACCGGAATCCTGCGGATTGGCGCACCCCGGACGACCGCCCAATCTGCTTCACCTGTTCGCGTGTCGGCCACATTTCCCGTCACTGCCGCAGCCGTTGGTTTTCGCCACCTCACCTCCGTTCCACTTACGATCGTCGTGCAGACTACGGACCTAGCTCCAATTATGATCGCCGTGCCGGCTTCGAACCACGCCAGACGTCTTCTCGTGCTGAGTCTCCGCACGCTTTCGACACTTCGGCCCCGCGAAGGTCCAGCCGCTCGCCTTCACCTCAGATCCGCCGCTCTCGTTCGCCGCAATTTCGACGCCCGTCCACTCCACCCTTACCTGGCTCTCACTCGGAAAACTAACCAATGCAGCTCCTGGAGGTGATGCTGCATTGATGACACGGCCCGAAAATCCTCTCCTGACCCTCGCTCCTCGCCGCAACCTTCTCGATATCTGCGTGGACGGTGCACCAGTTACCGCGCTTATTGACACTGGCGCCCAAATTTCTGTCCTGAGCTCCTCGTTTCGCCGTCGCCTGAAGAAGGTTGTGACACCTGCCGTTTCCTCAGCCGTTCGCGTCGCCGACGGAAGTGCTGCTGCCGTTGTTGGACTGTGCACTGCGCGTGTTTCCATTGCTGGTCGTACAACCCCTGTCGCATTCACTGTCCTCGACCATTGCCCCCACGATGTGATCCTCGGTATCGACTTTTTAACGACGCACGCGGCTCTAATTGATTGCGCCACTGGCCTTCTTCGTTTGGACTTGCCGCTCTGCTCCGAAAGCGCCGATACCAAGCCGCCTCGCTTACGTGCCGCTGAATTTACTCGCTTGCCGCGTGACGCTGCAGTCTATGTCCCTATGTCCCCGTTTCCCGCCGTTCCTGATGGTGTCTACGTCACGTACCCAATCAAGGACGTTGTCCTCCAGCGTAACGTCATCCTTCCACACACAGTCCTGACCGTCACCGGCAACCGCACCTACCTTCCGATTCTGAACTTCAGTCTCTCTCCCCAAGTTTTACCCTGTGGCATCGCGCTCGCTGAACTGGTTCCATTGGCCGCATGTACAGTTTCTGCTCTAACAGCTGTGCCTAACGCTGATCTCCATGCCCTTCCCCGCTCGGCCGCTTCACGCCCGGACCCTACTTTTGCGATGATCGCGGCGGATTTGCCACCTGACCACGCCAACGCCCTCTGCACCCTTTTAGCTTCCTACAGTGATGTCTTCGATTTCGGGAATCGTCCTCTTGGCCAAACTTCTGTCGTGACCCATCGCATCAATACGGGCGATGCCAGCCCTATACACAGAAGGCCCTATCGTGTTTCTCTTCCTGAGCGCAATGTCATCCAAACCGAGGTGGACAAGATGCTGGCGAACAACATTATCGAGCCTTCTAGCAGCCCTTGGGCATCCCCTGTAGTGTTGGTCAAAAAGAAAGATGGCAGCTGGCGCTTCTGTGTCGACTATCGTCATCTTAATCAAGTAACGAAGAAAGACGTCTATCCTCTTCCGAGAATTGATGACGCCCTCGACTGTCTACATGGTGCCAGCTACTTTTCTTCTATTGATCTCCGTTCAGGCTACTGGCAAATCGCTGTTGACGAACGGGATCGTGAGAAGACTGCCTTTATCACCCCCGATGGCCTGTACCAATTCAAAGTTATGCCTTTCGGCCTCTGCAACGCTCCTGCCACCTTCGAGCGCATGATGGACTCGCTTCTGCGTGGCTTCAAATGGACAACGTGCTTGTGCTACCTAGATGACGTTGTCGTTTTCTCCTCAACGTTCGAAAGCCACATACGCCGTCTTGCTACTATCCTTGCGGTCTTCCGTCGCGCTGGTCTCCAACTGAACTCCAAGAAGTGCACCTTTGGCCAGCGCCAAATTAAGGTCCTCGGCCACTTGGTTGATGCGTCTGGTGTAAAGCCCGACCCTGACAAAGTTCGTGCCGTTCGTGAGTTCCCCACTCCCCGTTCCTCGAGCGATGTGCGCAGTTTCCTCGGGCTCTGCTCGTATTTTCGCCGGTTTATCCCGAACTTCGCCGACACGGCCCGTCCCCTTACCACCCTCCTGAAGAAGGATGTCCCTTTCTCCTGGGGCCTTGACCAAGCTCGCTCCTTCACGGCACTTGTTGCGGCCCTCACGGCTCCACCTGTGTTGGCCCATTTCGAGCCATCTGCGCCTACGGAACTTCGCACAGACGCCAGTGGCCATGGTATTGGCGCCATTCTTGCGCAGCGGCAACACGAGCACTTTCGTGTGATTGCTTACGCCAGCCGCCTGCTCTCTCCGTCCGAACGTAACTACTCTATTACGGAGCGGGAGTGCCTTGCTCTTGTTTGGGCGTTAACAAAATTCCGCCCTTATTTGTTTGGAAGGCCCTTCTGCGTAGTTACGGATCACCATGCTTTGTGCTGGCTGTCCTCTCTTAAAGACCCTACAGGACGTCTGGGTCGCTGGGCCTTGCGTTTGCAAGAATACACATTTAATGTTGTCTACAAGTCCGGCTTGCTGCACCAAGACGCTGACTGTCTGTCCCGCCATCCTGTCGATCCCCCTGACTCTCACACACGTGATACCGACGACTGTGTACTGTCCGTATCAGACTTTCTGAACATTGGTGACGAGCAGCGCCGTGATCCAACTCTGCGCCTCATAGTCGACCGCCTCCGCAGCGACCCTTCCGATCCTGCTCTACGAATGTTCGTGCTGCATCACGATATTTTGTCGGCGCAATATGCACCCAGATGGCGCCGACCTCCTGCTCGTCGTCCCGACCCATCTCCGCTCCACAGTACTTGCCCAACTTCATGACGCTCCTACTGCCGGGCACCTAGGGGTCTCACGCACGTACGACAGCGTGCGCAGGCGGTTCTTCTGGCCTGGCCTTTACCGCTCTGTCCGCGGTTATGTTGCTGCTTGTGATCAATGCCAGCGCCGGAAAACGCCCCCACTTCCACCCAGTGGCCAGCTTCAGCCCATCGACATCCCGACTGACCCATTTTTCCGTGTTGGTCTCGACCTGCTTGGTCCTTTCCCCCCATCAACATCCGGGAACAAGTGGATTGCCGTTGCGACCGATTACACTACCCGGTACGCTATCACGCGCGCTATCCCTACCAGCTGTGCCTCCGATGTCGCCGACTTTCTTCTCCATGACGTCGTCCTACTTCATGGCGCTCCTCGTCAACTGCTTACGGATCGCGGCCCCTGCTTTCTTTCTAAAGTGGTCCACGACCTTCTGCGCTCCTGCTCTACCCGCCACAAGTTCACGACGGCCTACCATCCTCAGACCAACGGCCTTACTGAGCGTCTTAATCGCACCCTGACGGACATGCTGTCTATGTATGTCTCAGACCACCATCGAGACTGGGACGTCAGTTTACCTTTCGTGACGTTCGCCTACAATTCCACACGCCACGATACCACCGGCTACTCTCCCTTCTACCTGCTCTTTGGCCGCGACCCGTTGCTACCCTTCGACAGCCTCCTGCCTCACGACCCTTGTACCAGCAGTTACGCTGGTGACGCCATTGCCCGAGCTGACGCCGCCCGCCAAATCGCTCGAGATCGCCTCGACGCTTCACAAGTCGCTCAAAAACGACGGTACGACCTTCATCACCGTGACGCCCATTACCCTCCCGACTCCCTCGTACTCCTCTGGCTCCCTGCGCGTCGTGTGGGCCTGTGTGAGAAGTTGCTGCCTCGTTACGTGGGTCCTTACCGCGTCTTGCGGCAACTGAGCGATGTCACCTACGAGATCGCGCCCCTGCAACCCCACACTCCTCGTGCGGCCTCCTCCACACAGCTCGTACACGTCGCCCGTCTTAAGCCCTACCATCCAAACCCACCATCTTAGGACACCCAGGGACTGTGCTTCCTTCCGCCCCGCGGAGGAGGGGGGGGGGGTAGTGTTACGGTGCATAGTACCTAGGAGAAGACGACGTTGTTTTGGGACGTTCGGCAGTGAACGACGACGAGGACGTGGCAGTTTGTGCTGGAGTGATTTAGCTCGGTGTGCCTTCTGACTGTGGCCTGTACCGTCTGCCGCTGGGCTAACCCCCCGTAATAATATGTGTTAAAATAACTGAACTATAGACACAAGTATTTTTTAGGAATTTAGCACTAACGAGGTCATATCCTGGACTGGAATGATCTTTCAGAGTACTAATTAGCCGAGCAACACCGGCTGGGTCAATAGTCAGGGGCGGCATCATCGAGTAGTCATGATGATGTACATCAGGAAGACGGGTGCGGCTGTGGGATGAAAAATTGTTCACAAAAGTATCGTTTAATACAGTAGCACAGATGGTATTATCAACTGGATCATCACGCGAGTCTATGAAAGCAATAGGATTGCTGGCTGTGGGATTTATAACTCGCCAAAATTTTCTAGGATTTGTTTGTAGCATGTCCGGTAAGGTGTTAGATAAGAAATGGTCTTTGGCATTTTTTAGGGCGGTTATGTATGTTTTGGAGGCAGCTTTGCAAGCAGCCCAGCGCGAAGTAGCTGGTGAACGTTTTGCGGTGCGATACAGCCGTTTTTTCTTGTTTGATAATTTTTTGATATGGGCGTTGTACCATGGTGCGTGCGAGTTCGAGACGATGTTTCGTACTGGAATATATTTGTTTGTTAGACGGTCAACCTCAGCTGCATAGATATCCCAGTTTGATTGAATGCAGCGATCATAGAAGTTTGAAAGAAAAGATTGCATGAAAACGCACAGTTCGTTATTTATTCTGTGAAATCTGCTCTCTTATAGTCGCGTATTTTCTTTTTTGCCTTGGAAGGTTGGGGGGGGGGGGGTGCCGCGTTGAGATTAAAAGTAATTAATGAATGATCACTAATACCTGGTAACTGAGTGATGTCGGATACATAATCAGGCATAGTAGTCAGGATAAGATCAAGAATGTTTGAGGAATTCAATGAAACTCTAGTTGGTTCAGTAATTAGCTGTGTCAGTGAAAATAGAGAGCATAAGTTAATGAACTCATCGCCTTGCATCGAGAATGGAGACAATGTGGGCATGGAATTGGTGTTCCAAAAGATGTTTGGAAAATTAAAGTTCCCGAGTAGAATTATAGGAGCCGAAGGAAATGTCGTGCTGATTTTGTTAAGACCGTCATGCATTTAGTTTATAAACGAAGGTGGGGTAGATGGGGATCAATAGCATACACCAAGTATTAATTTACGATGGTCAAGAGTTAACGACACCCAGACTATTTCAAGGCTAGTAATAATATTGACGCTTGAGCATGGAATGTTATTAGATATAGCGACTAGAACGCCACCACCACGATGAGCAAGGCGGTCACATCTGTATATGGAAAATTTATCTGCGTTCTCAAAAATTTCGTGGTCTTCAACGTGCGGTGAGAGACATGTTTCTGTAAGGGCAATAATATGCGCAGAGCATGTATCAATAATAGATGACAGTGCATCATGTTTATTCTGCACACTCCTAGCGTTGGTAAATAAGACAGAGAGTTGCGATTTGGACCGAGAATTCAGACCACCACCCCTCACACGCCCCTAGACAGAGGCGGAGGATGAAGCACCTGAGTGACTAGCGTTGCGAGCTGTGCGTGTCCGAAGTTCATGAATGCTATCAGATATTGCGTTGTATGAGTATAACCTTTCATTCATTGACAGTTTATCGTATTTAAGCTTGAACTTTAGAGACTGGGGCTGAGATTTTGCAAAATCGATTAGCTTTTTGCGGGCGGCCCATGTGGCAACCGAAAAATCTTCGTTTACTGTTACTTCATCGGATTTTAGCAGACTACGAAGTGAGAGCACTTTATCTCTCATTTTAAAGTTGGAAAATTTTGCAATAATGGGGCGACATTTGTCAGGAGAAAAAGTGCCTAAGCGGTGCGCACGCTGAAATGAGTCCGCGGGAAATGATTCATAAACAGCCTTAATCTGATTTGTGAGTTTTTCTTCTGTTTCGAGCCATGATTCTTCTGAATCGGAAATGCCGTAAAATATTAGGTTATCCCGTCGCCACCGATCTTCTAGCTCATTGAGACGTGATTGTAACCGGCAGTTTTCAGCTTTAAGTTCTTCTACTGATGTCTGAGTCATGGCTATTTCTTCTGGTAGATGGTCGAATAAATCTGATTTGGTTTCTAGGTCGTCTAACCGCTTGCGAATATCGGTGATGTCTGATTGTATACTTTTTTGACCGGATTTTATGGATTTTATATCAGCAGCCAACTAAGTCTGAGACTTCGCGCTTTGCGCGGAACGGGTGTGCAGATCTTTGAGTAGCTGAAACAGAACTGCCATTTGCTGAGCAGGGTCATCAGGTAAGCTGTCAAGTTCAGTCACAGCAGGTTGTCGTTTAGGAGGGCCAGGATTAGATTCAACATCGCCACAGCATAACAGGAGAAACAACATCGAGAAGCACTCACATAATATTTCGCACAAAGTTCCGGGGCACGGGAACACTACTAGGCATCTGTCATCAGATTTCTTCGCATATAGTGGAACTTTTTTACACACCTGCATGTCGAAAGAGCGCTGAATCAAGACGATGCCTTGAGCTGTGTTCCCGTGCCCAGTGAAGCTTCCGTTGACGGGGGGCCGCTTAAATAGCTGACGGGTAGTGATGCCGTTGCCGATGATGCCGGATGAAAATTGTCGAGTTGTACCGGGGGAAGGTCACAGTAGGAAGGGAGCGTGAAGCAGTGATCAGCGGGTTGTGGGCTTGGTACCGAAAACGACGCCCAGGACACTGGCTGGTTGTACTGCGCAGCTGATAGCAGCGATGCGAGTAAGGCCAGGAAAGCCTGCATGTCGAAAGACCGCTGAATCAAGACGATGCCTTGAGCTGTGTTCCCGTGCCCAGTCAAGGACCAGGACGCAGTCAACGCAGTCAAGGACGCAGTCAAGGACGCAGGAACTGTGGGCTGTAACCCAAGAACACATTTCTCCATTTAGACAGCATGATGATGGCACCAATTCTGAGTTAAAAATCTATCTGCTGCAAATACCTTCACACCTAGCAGCTGTAAAGCACCACATATGAGGGAAGCAGGTTTCCAGAATCCCAGATCGAGGGATCACGAGCAATGGTTGATACCATCACAGGAACTATTGAAGGTTTATGGCAAAAGTGGGTATGCAAGAGTGTTGCAATTCAGAGTGAATGAGCGGAGGCACTCGCATGTGCAATAAAGTACTGTAAAGCATGTTCTAGAACTGCTGCATATTAGTGTTACTTGTCGTGTACGCACTTAGCAATCACATGCTTGGCGCTCAAGTTGTTCCAAGCTATCTCAGGCATGCCATGCAGCTACACTGTGCGCGCAGCTGTGGTTCATAAAAAAACATCGCAAAAATGCAGGTAGCGAGCTTGGTGCTAATGTGCCGTTGTTGTCTTAATTAGCCATTGCATTCAGCTAAGTGGCGCGAGATTGGTACTATCATGCTTACCACTATACTTCTGGCACTCATATTTTACTTGCATAAGCTTGCTGTAATCTCTAGCTCACACAGCAAAAGTTTTGTGTCATAGAGGAATGTTGCATTTATTATCTGAAGAGAGATGATGTAAGTTGTGCTTTCTGCACCTGCTTTGCAGCAATTCAAGCTGCAATTCACCAAGCTCCAAACGGAGTTGGTCGAAATCAAACAACAGAGGAAGCTAGTCGAGGCCGACATAGAGAACTGCAATGTGAGCTTTTGCTTTTTATGTGGCAAACGGTTGTGACGCTGCGGAAAGTAGAAGCTGTACGTCACACAGCTTATACAGTTGAGCAAAACATATCCAGCAAGACAGTGCTGCTTTCTGTGATCGCGTTGCCTCTAGTATATGGTCTGTTCATGCGCATTTGCATTGTGACGCTGCCGCACCTGCGTGGAAGTCGAAAGGAGGCTAAACATTTTCAAAGCAAAAAAAAAGTAAGAAACCTGGGGCATGTTCAAGGCTTCTAGATACTTGCCCTTTTTTTTGTTCCTGTACAGGCAGATATAGTGCAGGTCAATTTGCTGCTGAGTGGGGAACAAGAGGAAACAGCTGAGCTGTGCTGGCAAGCTTGTGTATTGTTACAAGTATTGCACTGCATGAAATTGGGACGCTTGCTGGTCGCTATACACTCAAGGCAGAGGGCGTTCACTGGATGTCATCCTTTCAACGTGATAGCATTAAAGCGGATGTTCGGCGAAGACTATGGCGCTACAACGAAATTCCTCGTTGGTCTACAGGGTCGTGACATCACTCCACTGCCATTACGTATAGCCTGTGAAGAAAGATAAACAATTCTGCAGAAAATAAAAAAGACCGAGCCGGGACTCTAAGCACTGCCCTTCGGGTCGTGTGCCGGGCATGCTAACCTGCCATGGAAGAGCTTTGAGTGCAATAAAAGGAGGTCTTGCGCGAGTACCTCGCACTGCAGAGCAGGTAGCAACGTCTAGTCAATTGAGGTTAGGAATTAGCATCCCCAGTTATTGTTGCCAATTAACAAAGCCTGTATACATATATATATATATATATATATATATATATATATATATATATATATATATATATATATATATATATATATATATGTACGAACAACCGAAAGCCGCTTGATGTATTGTCGCGGCACCGGCATGCAGCTGAGTACTGCGCAGCTCCAAGAGATGGTGCTTAAGGAATGAGTTTTGATTATGAAAGTTGCGAAGCAGAAGACGACTTGTAATCACATTGTTGAGATAGGGTGAGCCATAAAGCATTCTGGTGGCGGAAGAACAGAAAAATTACAGTGTTGCACTTAAGTCTGCTTAAGAGCATAAATGTAAAGAGCAAACTATTTCAGCGTGTTTGTGTGTCTGGTGACATGAGTAATGCCATCTGTGCCTGAATTTCTAGTCATTTGTCATTCAGTGGCATTAGAAAACTGCAGATGATCCATTCTTTTGCATTAAATGTCAATGCACCATCGTTTTTTATTATTCCTGTTTAAAATTTGCAGAGTACTGCTAAGGAAACCTTTCATAACCGAAGCGTGGCCTTGCAATAAAGAAAAAAAAAGAAGCGTGGCCTTGTGGTAGAGCATTCGCCTTGCATTCGGGAGGTGCTGGGTTCGATCCCCAGTGCTGCCGGGTACCCACCGGTTTCTTTAATGGGTACAAGATTTCCCCAGGCCTGGTGCTCGGCTCTTCTAGGGTGAGATGCTTGGGAAAAGGGTCGTAGTGACGGATGAGAGATAAGTTCCCCCGTTAAGCAACCCTAAATCCGCCTCATGCGGTAGAAGCCCAACTTGTGGCCCTTTTTATGACTTCTTACAAACGTACACCCCTAATGAAAGCCGAGCGCCAGGCCGGGGGATGCTTGTACCCTTTTTGCCGGTGGGTGCCCGGCGGTGGGCTTCGAACCAACCACCTCCCGTAACCGAGACGGGCGCTCAAACTACTAGGCCTTTCCCTGGCCTCTTTCTCCCTCAAATTTTGCCCCCTTTTTTGGCCATTTTCATATTTTTGTTTGTGTTGTGTTATTTTTATTCGGTTTTGTTTTATTTGATTTTATTTTGTTTTATCTGGGATTCTTAAATTTTTTTCAGATGTCACCCATTACCTAAGAAAGGACTGCCCATGTATGGATTGTAATGTGGGTAGTGTTGGATTGGCTATAGATCTGTCTTGTCGAGCAAACACCACTCATGATCCAAGAAAGGCTTTTGCCTTAATATGTAGTGCTCATGTTTGCGAAGTGATGTAGAAACAGCACCCCAGACCACTGATGGGACTCAATAACACTATCGTGCCATGTCCTTAAACCGAACCTTAAGGGCCATTTGCAACTTAATTTTAATTCGTCTACAATGCCCCTGAATTTTTGGAGCACCTCATAAAAATGGTTGCTTGGTTTATGGGGTTTAACGTCCCAAAGCGACTCAGGCTATGAGAGACGCCGTAGTGAAGGGCTCCGGAAATTTCGACCACCTGGGGTTCTTTTACGTGCACTGACATCGCACACTACACGGGCCTCTAGAATTTCTCCTCCAAAGAAATACAACCGCCGCGGCCGGGATCGAACCCGCGTCTTTCGGGTCAGCAGCCGTGCACCGTAACCGCTGAGCCTATGGAATATTTTTTTTTCACTCAGTCTATTTCAGTGGTGTGTTGTGTCACTGTGTGGCATTTATGCATCGTCAGGGTTGTTGTGTATATTTTACTGTATGTTAACTTCATATTTTATGTCTAACTAATTCCATTTGCAGCTTATGCTATTGGCAGTATGCTACTGCAAGGTCAACAATTCACCGTTGCAACCGCTGCGTTAAGATGAAAATAATAAAAAATGAGGTGGTCCGGACGCCCTGCTATGCGTTGAGAACCACATCGTCCTCAAATTGGCATCACCGCCCCGGGAGAAACCTCTTCCGGAAGGATGCTCGCTTGCTAGTGACGACTGATCACCTAAAAAGAGGCGCTGGTTGCGGGCAAGGGCGCACTAATCAAGAATAGGACTTCGACGGCAGTGTTCGCCGGGTGCTCGGCTTTCGACTCTTTGGACTTCTTCGAACTCGCTGCGAGGCAAGTGCTGGCGACGACCGAAGAGATGTAAATTTGAGCAACACTTCTTGTTGGGCTAGTTGGTAATACATACTTCTGAAGGAACCAGCGCACAAAACACAACGGACAAGAAAAAGGCGGAACACGACGGACAGGAGCGCTCCTGTCCGTCGTGTTCCGCCTTTTTCTTGTCCGTTGTGTTTTGTACGCCGGTTCCTTCAGAAGTACGAAGAGATGTGCATCGTGCACAACAAGGACACGGTCTGCAAGCTCATGCGCATGTTCCCCAATGCCAAGGTGCTCGGCCTGCCACACGATCTCGGCTCACACGCTCTGGATGTGGAGGAGCCATTCAGGAGCCGCTCCCCACCCCTGGTATAGTACTCCCAGCTTAGAGAACTAATGGGAAACGTGGAGGGTGTTACGTTTCGCCTTCGTCGTGTGGAAGAAAACGGCGTGGCTGCAGCAGAACGCCGCCTAGCCCCGAAACGCACGTTGGGTGAACCCCTGGATTACCCACGGAAGCCGCGCCCGTCTGCCCGGATGAAGTTTTGAGCGAGCGTCTCCCCTACACCGCGTGCGAACGCATGAAATTCGCGGGAACGCCGCTGGTGGACAGTCCAGCGTCTGCGCTACGTGGATGGCATCTTTCTCCCAACACTTGACGGCGGTGTGATCCCTCGGGAGTGTGTGTGTGTGATTGGTGCCACAGAGAACTTTCTTCCTCGGCAGGCCCGGCCCCCGTCTAGGGAACCTAGTGAAAGGGAACATTTAAAACCTCGGCAGCGGTACGGCCGAGGGGCTTTTCAGATGGTCTCATCGTGTGCTCTCCTCATGCAGCGTTCCAGCATTGAGCGTCTCGTCACCGAGCTCCCATGTAAATAATGTAAATTTACTTGTATAAATTTTTCTCCTTGTTTTTCTAGCAGCCTCGTCTCCGACCTCCCTCATTCCCCCTCCAGCCCGACCACGCTACCTTGATCTTTAACAAGGGTCAGAGCGATGGCTGCCTGCTGATAACGAGGGAGACGGTCTGCGCCATCTTGCAGACTTCTCCCCTGTTGCAACGCATCGACGCGCGCTTCGTCTGGGAGCCTTTCATGGGGGAGCACGAATTAGAGACGCTGATGGTGTGCGCAAGAACGACTGCCATCACCCATATTACGCTGCTCACTTTGCTGAATACCTGCAGTGGATTAGGAAGCTTGTCGGGCGCACGTGACGTTACTCTTGCTGCGGGGATGTATCCGCGCGTCGAACACTTGGTGGTGGCTGTCACATCTCTAGGTTCGGTCAAATGTTTTAGGGGAATCCCCCAAGGTGGAGTAATTTTCTAATAAGGGAGTAATTACTCATTGGCATCCACCCAAGCGCAGCCATACGGCTACAAAGGAAAGCTATACAGCTTTCTCAGAAACTTCGTAGTTAAAGAAAAATTCGTCCTGGTCCGGGGTTCGAACCCGGAACCACCGCCACACCGGAGCAGTCGCTCTACCAATTGAGCTAACCGGGACGGCAAGCTTATGGTAGGGCGAGAGCGAATTGATCAGTAACTCGAAGTGGGAAGAGTGTTGGTCAAATGTTTTAGGGGAATCCCCCAAGGTGGAGTAATTTTCTAATAAGGGAGTAATTACTCATTGGCATCCACCCAAGCGCAGCCATACGGCTACAAAGGAAAGCTAAACAGCTTTCTCAGAAACTTCGTAGTTAAAGAAAAATTCGTCCTGGTCCGGGGTTCGAACCCGGAACCACCGCCACACCGGAGCAGTCGCTCTACCAATTGAGCTAACCGGGACGGCAAGCTTATGGTAGGGCGAGAGCGAATTGATCAGTAACTCGAAGTGGGAAGAGTGTTGGTCAAATGTTTTAGGGGAATCCCCCAAGGTGGAGTAATTTTCTAATAAGGGAGTAATTACTCATTGGCATCCACCCAAGCGCAGCCATACGGCTACAAAGGAAAGCTATACAGCTTTCTCAGAAACTTCGTAGTTAAAGAAAAATTCGTCCTGGTCCGGGGTTCGAACCCGGAACCACCGCCACACCGGAGCAGTCGCTCTACCAATTGAGCTAACCGGGACGGCAAGCTTATGGTAGGGCGAGAGCGAATTGATCAGTAACTCGAAGTGGGAAGAGTGTTGGTCAAATGTTTTAGGGGAATCCCCCAAGGTGGAGTAATTTTCTAATAAGGGAGTAATTACTCATTGGCATCCACCCAAGCGCAGCCATACGGCTACAAAGGAAAGCTATACAGCTTTCTCAGAAACTTCGTAGTTAAAGAAAAATTCGTCCTGGTCCGGGGTTCGAACCCGGAACCACCGCCACACCGGAGCAGTCGCTCTACCAATTGAGCTAACCGGGACGGCAAGCTTATGGTAGGGCGAGAGCGAATTGATCAGTAACTCGAAGTGGGAAGAGTGTTGGTCAAATTTTTTAGGGGAATCCCCCAAGGTGGAGTAATTTTCTAATAAGGGAGTAATTACTCATTGGCATCCACCCAAGCGCAGCCATACGGCTACAAAGGAAAGCTAAACAGCTTTCTCAGAAACTTCGTAGTTAAAGAAAAATTCGTCCTGGTCCGGGGTTCGAACCCGGAACCACCGCCACACCGGAGCAGTCGCTCTACCAATTGAGCTAACCGGGACGGCAAGCTTATGGTAGGGCGAGAGCGAATTGATCAGTAACTCGAAGTGGGAAGAGTGTTGGTCAAATGTTTTAGGGGAATCCCCCAAGGTGGAGTAATTTTCTAATAAGGGAGTAATTACTCATTGGCATCCACCCAAGCGCAGCCATACGGCTACAAAGGAAAGCTATACAGCTTTCTCAGAAACTTCGTAGTTAAAGAAAAATTCGTCCTGGTCCGGGGTTCGAACCCGGAACCACCGCCACACCGGAGCAGTCGCTCTACCAATTGAGCTAACCGGGACGGCAAGCTTATGGTAGGGCGAGAGCGAATTGATCAGTAACTCGAAGTGGGAAGAGTGTTGGTCAAATGTTTTAGGGGAATCCCCCAAGGTGGAGTAATTTTCTAATAAGGGAGTAATTACTCATTGGCATCCACCCAAGCGCAGCCATACGGCTACAAAGGAAAGCTATACAGCTTTCTCAGAAACTTCGTAGTTAAAGAAAAATTCGTCCTGGTCCGGGGTTCGAACCCGGAACCACCGCCACACCGGAGCAGTCGCTCTACCAATTGAGCTAACCGGGACGGCAAGCTTATGGTAGGGCGAGAGCGAATTGATCAGTAACTCGAAGTGGGAAGAGTGTTGGTCAAATGTTTTAGGGGAATCCCCCAAGGTGGAGTAATTTTCTAATAAGGGAGTAATTACTCATTGGCATCCACCCAAGCGCAGCCATACGGCTACAAAGGAAAGCTATACAGCTTTCTCAGAAACTTCGTAGTTAAAGAAAAATTCGTCCTGGTCCGGTGTTCGAACCCGGAACCACCGCCACACCGGAGCAGTCGCTCTACCAATTGAGCTAACCGGGACGGCAAGCTTATGGTAGGGCGAGAGCGAATTGATCAGTAACTCGAAGTGGGAAGAGTGTTGGTCAAATGTTTTAGGGGAATCCCCCAAGGTGGAGTAATTTTCTAATAAGGGAGTAATTACTCATTGGCATCCACCCAAGCGCAGCCATACGGCTACAAAGGAAAGCTATACAGCTTTCTCAGAAACTTCGTAGTTAAAGAAAAATTCGTCCTGGTCCGGGGTTCGAACCCGGAACCACCGCCACACCGGAGCTTTCCTTTGTAGCCGTATGGCTGCGCTTGGGTGGATGCCAATGAGTAATTACTCCCTTATCTCTAGGTTCCATGGCCGCCGCTTCATCCTTCCGTAATCTCTGTACTCTCTCCATAATGCTCATTCCTCGCAAGGTCCCCGCGCCTCATCTTCTTCTGCGCAGGGTACTTGGTCGCCATACGCCGTGCCCGGGGCCTTTATTCCCGTAACGATATATATATATATATATATATATATATATATATATATATATATATATATATATATATATAGAGAGAGAGAGAGAGAGAGAGAGAGAGAGAGAGAAACATTAAATTTGCGAAATTACCCATTTGTACCAATATATAACCAATATACCAGTGAAACGGAGCAGTACCTCTGAAGAAATCACTGAAAGCAGCAATCTTGCCAACCTTGGAACAACAATGCCCATGTGTGTCATGTTTGCTTGATTGCAGCCCTTTCTGTTAACTGTGGCCTCGCTATAGTATAACGTAAGTTTTTGCGAGTTTCTCGTAATATGCGTGTTCAAGCTGTTGCGTTTCATAGTACTTATGCCTTTTTTGTTTTTGCATTTCTAGCTGTGGCGTGTACACACAGTATGTTTGTGCTTCTGTGCTTTGTGCACGAAACGGGCAGTCACCTTTACATAGTGCCAGTAAGTGATATCGAGGACTTCAGTCCCAAGCCTGAGAAGGACTTTGATGAGACTTTATATTCTGCGATGTGGCGGGACCTCGTTGACGAAAAAAACAGTTCTTAAGTTGTACATGCAGTCTCGACGTAAATCAGGTGTATTAACAATCGTTTTTCGTATGTGTCAAGGCACCCAGGAAGGTCTCGAAAACTGCCGTGCCACAAATAGGGTGGGTATGCCCAAACTTACGCAGAACAGTTAGAAAAAAGAAGTGAGGGCGATCAAAACAAGAGGAAAGAAGTAAAAGGTAAGCGATGGCGGTTCCTTGCATACGCCAGGCCAGCACTCAGACTCGGGTGAATCGGTACAGCGTAAATTAATATGTTGAGTAGGTTTTTCCAGGGAGCGGCTTCAAAAGCCATTTTCTCTTTAACTTCCTGCTGGGATGTGCAACAAGCGACTGGGTCTGTTCTATCTGTTGTAGTCATTTTCGGCACTTCTACTTATTCAGGCATTTATTGTTTGCATGGATCGTGCCGAAAGAGTCTGTCTTTGGCGGCCTGCCCGTTCATATTGTTCAAGAATGTGTCACTTTCAGAGTCCGTGCTTCACCGCAGTAGCTCAGTGGCCCGACTAGCCGCGAGACCCAGTTTCGATCCCGGCTGAGTAATGATGGAATAATGTTGGGAACTCCAAGGGAAAACAAGGTGGCTATCATAAATTCCATATTATGGGCTGTGGGCTGACCGACTGACATAGTATAATATATCTGCGGGGTGCCAGGCGATCACGGACGCGATCTGACACATCGAGTGATGATGGCACACTGTGTTGTAGAAGTGAGCGTGTAAAGGCTCTGAGAGGAATGAAAATGTGGACGGGCAAAGCACTTCATTTGCAACAGCAAAAAGATCGTCTGCTTGCACAGGTTGCATCGCTGCAGCAGTCTTTTGAGTGAAAAATATTTGGCTGTAAGCATTTCACATCCAGCAAATACTAGAATGCTGTCTCAATGTCTTTAATGGAAGCATATGCTGTCTGTCGGGCCGAGGCTGGAGCATCAAGTCGGCACAGTGTCATGGCGAATGGTACACTTCATTGTCTAATAATACCCGTGTTACACGGGCGTTTTCAACGGCAGCTCAGTTAACCCTCAGTTGAGTATTTCAACTGTCGTTGAACTCAACTGGATTCGCTTACTCTTACACGAGCACTTCGCTTTAATTTCAGTTAGCATACTATAACTATATGACGTCGCATCTGGAGCGAAGTGAAAATACAGAAAAACAGTGTATACATTATTTTGTAGTAAATGATCGTCGTGTACATATTCTTTCCTATAGCGACACATTTTGTGTATTTTTTTGCCTTTGAGTAAAAATTTGCGTGGCGATGTCGGTTCATAGCCAAGACTATCCGATGTGGGTTTGTTCGCTGGTCGTCGTCGTTTTTTTGTGTGTTCTCACTTAGACTGCTTGACGCACGTGCTATGTATTTGAGACGGCATACCAGCGCGATCCTGATCGCCGCAATGAGCTGCTGCTGCTTCTGGTTCAGCAGCCGGCTTTGGTTGCGGCCAAAAGATGCGAGATTCATGCTCTACTGAAAAGAAAATGCACCATCAAAAAGAAGAGGCAAGCAGCGGAGAAGCGGTGCCGCTTCCTCATGACATGCGCTATGCACTTGTGGGCGAAGGAGCCACGAGTGTCGTCCCTGCATCGGCCTCAGTCATGGCACTACACCACCGTGCCAACGCTGTTGGAGCAAGATTTCAAGGCTAACTTTTGTGTCTAAAGACAGAAGTTCGCCTATATTATGAGTTGCTGCAGGCGGCTACAGAGTCGACACGAATATGAGAAGGGCCATCTGCTTGGAAAAACAACTTTCAGCAACTCTGTTTGTACGTTGTTCGCCTCTGGCTGCAAGCGGTTTGCTTTTCTCGCTATTTTCAGTTCTTCTTGAGACAGCAGAGCTGCTCTTTTTGATTCAGTTTCATATGCGTTCATGAGCCTGTCCAATGCAGAGCCTCTCTTGCGCTTTTCTTTGTGGTGACTGTGTCTCCCATTCACTGCTGCCGCAGGCCCATCTGAAGTGCTCGCTGCCGACGATGGGCTCTCACTTCCATGCATCACGTCGGTGCCCAGAGCGCTTGTCTCCGCCACCTCTTCTTGTGCACATTTTTTTCCACATGCATTGTGAAAAACTATACTCCGTGTTGTTTTTGTATCACTGTGTATGAAGTATGCAACTGTAGTCGGTGGCAAAAAGAACAGGGCAATTCTGCGGCACCCTTCTTTTGCCATCCTTAAGAGAGCAAACATTGATTTAATGCGCCAATGAAAGAGTAAAAATAAAATGATCCATGCAGTGGGATACCCAGTGGTCGCTGCGGTAAAATGGTTGCCATTACTCTAAACTCATGAAGGGAGCGAGTTCAACTGGTAATCCTCTCTTCATTGTGCAGGCCTTTCGAGGAGGAGCACCTGGCACCTGTGAGGGGACACCTTTGCGGAGGGGGGGGGCGATTGCCGACTGGCAGCAGTTCCCTCTCTTTTCTTTATACTTGTGATGGGACGTAGAGCAGAAAAAGAAAAAAGTGGGACTTGTGCATGGGTGGGTGTACGCAAAGTGTGCAAGCTTGCGGGATGCTTCCAGGGATAACTATAGCTTCAGCTTTTGTAGAGTCGTTGCCTGTTCAGTAGTAGTTTTACGGAGCACCTGTGAGACAGCGCAAGGGGTGCTGATGCCACCGGCCGCAACCTCGTTTCAAAGCATACAGGACAAGAGAAGTGTAGCCCACGCCTCCTGAAAGTCTCTGTTGAGTACCATTTTGCGAAGCGCGTTTCTAATAACAGTGTGCATTCATCTCGGCTGTGTGAAACAGCATGTCCAGTTTAATTGCTGCTTCTATTGATTTCTCCTGGACAGTACCGAGCACAGCGTGGCATAGAAAGTGACTGCCGATGACTAGCTCCATTAATAAGATGATTTAAATGGGCAGATAGAAGCTTTAATTTTTTTGTTCAGCAAGCAGGTAGCAGGAAATGTTTGTGACATCGCAAATGCATTTTCTTGTATAAGAATTGCCTACACTGGAATGATAAAAATTTCTAACTTTGAAATTGAATCACGCCAAACTTGACGAAAATGATATAGGGCAGGGAGAAGTTTCATTGTGATATGTGATCCTTGAAAAACATCCCGGGCTGCCCTCCTAATGTGCCTGCCTAAAGTATTCCTGCCTCACTGTTTTCTCTTTCAGTTTTTCCATTGAGTAAGTTCAGCAATCGGAAGCATGATTTGCTTCGTGCATCGAAATGCTGTTGGCTGTGCGGGCATGTAATTGTAAGCAAGGGCGAGGACAGTGTCCTGGTTTGGCCAGTGCTGCCAAAAGACTGGTCTGCCACTTTTACTTGGCAGTGGTTGAGACAATGCAGCCAAAGAGTGCATTTTTAGTGGAGTGTTGGAGTTGGAGCGAAATGCACAGGCTTCAATGACAAACTAGAGGTGTTTTGATATATAAAAGACAGAGCACAGGTACGTTCTCAATGTTTGTTTCTTGAACACATTTTTTTGTTTTAATCACTGGTTAGGAATGTAAAGAAAATTGGTTTTACACGGGTGGTAGTATTGCTTTATTTGTTGTCTTTGAAGAAGTGCAGTCTTACCTAGCTTTTTATTTAAACATTTATTCGCTTTCATTGCTTTCTCTCTCACTCACTATCTCAACTTATTAGTTATACTTACATCACCACTGCAGGGAGGCATTATTTTAATAGGGGTTTAGTTGCAAGAGGTCGTCCAATGGTAGACATTTTACAAGAAATAAGCCAATACAGGCTAATGGAATTCATGTCAGCATGAACGGTTTAATGAGGTTACATTAACTTCACATTGCATGTGCAGTCGTACTCTTAACTTCATGCTGAATAAACAAGGAAAGCCTTTTGTGACCTGTTCATGGCCTATGTGAGCACCAGAGTAAATCATGTTCTATTTTCACCCAGAAACTAAGAAAAAATATTTCACAGCATTTTACGACAGAAAAAATACTTCCTCTTCACCGCAACTTGCTCTCAAGAGAGAATGCAATATTAGACTTATCCTGAGTTGTTATGTTTCTAAAAGAAGGAAATGTTAACGAACCATAACACTTTAAAAACTGGTGGTCGACCAGCCCAACAGTGAGATCCTTCTAACCCTGTGTTTGGCGCACAATAGCTTCAACTGTTCATGCGACATAAACCCAACATGCCAACCACTAACCATTATTCCAGGTGTTTCGGGAAGCTGATCACTAATTTTTAAAGATAGGATTTTTGAGGTAAAGAGAAGCTTGCTGCGGCATGGTAATACCAGTGTTTGCAGATGTCAAAAAATGGGTATCACGTTAACTAGTGAAGGGGTTCACCAATTTCTATTAGTTAACTTTTTAACTATTACCTATAGGCATCTGATTTCAAATAGAAATTTCTAGCCGGTCGTTAGTCATAGCGATGTCAATTTTTATAATTTCGAAAGCGCGATTACTCTCGCTGCTGCGGCACAACCAATTGTGATTACATCGTACCGAAATATATATGCGCTTTTGAAAAACATGCAAGCAAAGCAATTTCTCTAGTGCACATAACTAGTCGATTTGTCCGCTTCATAAAAACAAGCATTAGAAGAGGTTCAAGATCCTTAAGTGACCGAAGTCACCCCTCTTGAATAAGCTTTAGATATCCACATATTTTCTTGCGATGCCTTCAGAATTGTGGACTGGAAAACCAACATAGTCTAGAAGGCTCACTTTCGGGGAGATATTCGATTTGACCCGAGTTTTATGGAATATGTTCGCGTGCAAAACCAGGTAAAATCGTTCCCGAATGAGATTTCTGTACAATGAATCGTGTTTTACCTCAAAACGAAGGGCTTTACTGAGCTTCTGCCAGCAAAATTATAACTTCCTGTTACAAAGCGTGCCGTTCTTTTTTTTCACACTTGTAGTTTATTTGTGAGGTTTCTTTTGTGTGGATCCACGCATATTCTGAAATGCACATAATGCTAGCAGGTATGCTTACTTTTGGAGATAACTGAGTGTACTCAAAAATACCTACGGTAAATGTGGAGGAGGCAATAAGCTTTTGCTCTAATTAAGTCAGTATGATTAGGGCAGTAAAATATACAGTAAACATAACCTCAATGTATTTAACAGCTTCTCTAGTTCAAATTACATTATTTATTTTACCTGAGCTGGGCAGGGGGGGGCTTTTTCATCTTTTTTTGTAAACTGCACATCATAACATTTTTCAGTACTGAAAGTCATCTGCCATAGGCTGCACCAGAAAGGGACTTTCTTGAGGTTAGACTGCAAAATAGACATCGTCAAGGAATTTGATCGGGCAGTACACAACACAGTCACTAGCATATGGCCTGATGGGGGATGCAAGGCCTGCTGCTCAATAATTTATTGACACTGTTAGGCGTCTAGGTTTGTTTACTAGACCGAGGTCATACCGTCGCACACTTTCTCACGCCAGTGTCCTCCACATGCTCCAGTTCACGCGCAGATCGCAGGCATACCACACTCAAACTTCCTTCCAGTGCCCCCTCAAACACACAGGTATCAAACCAGCCAGTCTTAACCGATTCACAGGCGGGTTACTCAGCAATTCTTCGTCCTGCCTCGAAAGATGCCACGACCATCCAACGCATCCTACGCAGGCCTGTACAGGCAGGTAATCAGGGCGAAATCATTTGCACATAGGGGCACACGGCTGTGCTTGAGGGCAATACAGCGGCACATTCGGTCCCTGCTACCGCAGGTAGAACGATCATTTTTTCATTACCGTAACAGATGCGTTGCGGGGCTAGTTGGTCCATTCGCAGAGTTGTCACCCCCACCCCTCGGGGCAAACCAGAATGACCTAGGCTACACAACTTCCTCAGTATCTACCATGCACTACGCCCGTGCGTCTCACCGTGCTTCTAGTCGTTCCCAAATGAAAGAGGTTACCCTCCGGTCCTCTTCTCGTACAAGACCTGCCTTTTCATCAATAAGGTTTATTTTGACTCGGCATACACCCCAATACTCTGGCGAAACGGCGACGTTAACTACGTTACCGTGGAAACCACGGTAACGTGCTCGCACTGCAGGCTCCACTGCCGCGCGGACTGACCTTACGCATTTACTCTGTCAATGTACTCCACTTGAAATCGGGAGAATGGCCACGCAGTCCCTCCAGCTTCGTACCGCATTGCTCATGGATACGCACACAGCTCTCATCTGCTGCATATGTAGATATGTGACGAAGTACCCACCACACTCCACGCCTCCAGCTAAAATCGAAGTAGGAGGACGAATTTCGCTTGCACAGACCAGTCGACGAGGAGATAAAAATCTCGGAGAGGGAATGGAACGAGATGAACACGGCTAAGTAACTTGACTGCGATGTGTAACTGCGCAGTTAATGAGCCTTTTCAAAAAAATGTCAGCGGCCTCGCATTCCGGAGACGATGCTTCACAGCCACAAACAAGGGTAGAAAATATTTTCGAACATGTGTGGTTAGTGGCCGTTTAAAAGGCAGCTCCGAGGCATTTTCCAACACTTTAGAGTTCACTGCCACATTACACTCCTTAAAATCTCGTTTCTGACATGAGGAACCATCCCAAGCACCCAAGCAGCGCTCAGGCACTGCTGCACGGCGGCAAAGTGCAACACCGGTTGTGGGCGGAGCTTGGGTAGAGCAGCGCAGCGATGCTCACCGCTCCGTGCATGCTCCGTCTGTCCCTGCTTGCAGTGGGGCGGCAGTTCGCAAGCGACGATCCGTGCAGCGCGTCAGCCAAGTTTATAAGGACATGCCGTTCAGAAATCCGGCGCTGAATCCTGACGACGACAGCTCGCTCGCTTCCATCTTTCAGCAGACAGTGCCGAAGGGCAACATCTTGCCGAACCCTTGCTTTGCAACCAACGACACAGCACGGCCGATCAATTTTGATTGCGCACGCGACGGAGGTCACAACAGAAATCAGTAGTGCGGTGACTCCAAATCGCACCTCTATTCGATTCGACGGCGGCGCCGGCTGAGTGACACAAGTGGTACGAGCAGACGACAACATTGTAAAACGGAAGTGCAGTACTAATCTCTGACACCCAACATACAATAACCGCGTAAACATGCATCTATACGACAACTCTCCTTGCTGAAATGCGCAATGTTTCCGAAAATAGTAAGAATGTGAAGTATCTACAGCATTTAGTTTGTTAAATGCGTGATTTCACTTTGGCACGGCGAACCAATGATGGCCCTGCGCTAGTGACATAACGAGTGCTAAAATGACGTAAATGAGTGCGGATTCGGGTTGGAAGTTCACCGCCGCTGGTCGCCGCGAGGCTCGGGGTGGTAGTTTTTGAAAATATATTGTAAATTATCGGCTCGCTTTTGATGTATTGTACGCGGCATGAACGTTCAGTGGCCTATGCTCTACAAAATGAAAGTATTTTTTTGCCAACCTTAGACACCGCTTTCTGGGACCCTTTAAAGAAAAATTCTTTTGTACATAGCGAGAGGGGCATTTTACATACTCCGCTGAGTCCGTCGTGTCCCGGTAAGCCAAAAATACACGGAGCGATACGTTGGCGGAGGAAAGAGCGTAGCCTACAGATGAAGTCCTACAACCGTTTCCTCGACACCGAGAAAAGAAACTCGGGGGGGGGGGGGGGGGGACACGAACAAATAGGAAATGAACAGACAAATATGCCTCATGCATGAATCCCCACAAACACGGACGATCAGAAGCATCAGAAGACACAATAATGCTCGATAGAACATGAACTAAATTTACTTGCAGGATGCGCAAACTACTGGGTGTTAGTGTCCCGCAGAAACATCAAATGTGCAACATCTGCCGGATATACAGGCGGAATAAACCGAGGCCACAAGCGTTTACAGGGTGGAAAAGGTTTTCAGGCCTCATTGATTCAAAATACGAATCCCACACAAAAAGGTGCGAAAATTCAGTGAAAATTCTGGATATAAAGTCTTGTGCAATGAATAAATTCCACTATATAATTAATTTTAGTGGTCAGAAAGATTTTAAGGTTCCGAACCAAATACACAAAGTGCCAGCTTTCCCCAAGGACCACGGATTCAGCGATTCCGAGAATACATGGTGGCGGCGTACAGGATAAAGAACTTTGCGGTAGGAACCGCGGACAGCACGGATCCATTGCCGGACACCATCAGCCACAAGAACGAGGCAACGTACGGGAGAAAAAAATTCTTATGTAGACAAAACGCTGTCCAACCAAGCACGGCTGAAAAAAAAGGATGGCCGACTGAGAGAAGCGGTTCGCACCTCCCGAGCACGTGCGCAAGCTGAGCTGACCTTTGAGCCCCGAGGCACATGACTGTGCGCGTCGAACAACCTCCGGCTCCCAAGAGCAGCCAGTGGGTTCGGGAAACGACCAGGCTCATCTAAAAGTCGTCGTGCGGTGAGCCCAGGCCAATTCCTCTACACCCGCTTGGAGCGGGACAATGTGGTTTGAACCTTGCCATCGAAAGACCGCATTTTCTGCGCCCTCCGTGTAAACGCAGTTTCAAGCAGCACTTTCATGTAACAATGCCGGCAAATCAACGTGTACCTTCCTTGTTTTATTCAACAGTAAATGAGAGGAAGCGCCTGAGCGCCACAAAATAACAGAGCACCCTGTAACATGAAGTGAACGACGCGGTAGGAGAAAATGGCCGGCAGACCGTGCAGCTACTCACATGAAATACCGCTGCGATCCACAATTCGCTGCGGCTCCGCTGTCGTGGCACCGCCGGAGAAGGCACTGCTTCCTCGGCCATGAACATAGTGTCGGTTGCTGGTCACCATCGCAGACAGCCAGACGGCAGCCAGTAGAACGCTTCTCCAGGCATTCCCCTCCGCTCGGCTTTCGCCGTCCTTATCAAGTCCACCATCACACGGCTCCACAACGCACGCCAGTCATCGCCACACCACGCCACACCGGCATGGAAAAAGGAAAGAACATGCACTATTTCGCTACCAAACGCGATGTCCTAAATACTTGTATGTAACACACACGCGAACTAATTACGGTAAGCAAATTATTGCTTACACTCTACCTGCCTTGCTCAATGCACTAATCTCAGAGAATATTGATGTTTTACATGTTTCATTGTCTACTCTACACAATTATTTTTGCCACTAATATTGAGCGTGTGTTTATCAACCATTGGGTTAGTCATCGTAAACCAGTACTATGTATGTTCCTTGCCTATTGTACTTCTTTTGTGACTGAGTGAGTGATTATAATCATGCTGCTGTATTTTTAAATACTAACCTATATAGCTTTGCAGATTCACCTTTTTTATTTGTTATTTTGTTTCTTTGTTTCTTTTTTCATGCATTGTGCTTTATTGTTTTGAAAGCATTGCCACCCCGCACTGCTGCTGCTGCCAACAAACGGGTTTTAGGACTTGTCAAGCTGCTTCCGCAGCTTTTTTCCTCGAACCTGTCCGTTCTCAAATGTATTTTGCAAACGGAAAAATAAAGCACTTACTTACTTTACTTACTTACTCTGGCCGCCCATCGGAGGAGGTGAGGTTATTGGTGACGATGAAGGAAGGGGGGACGAGGCACGTTCAACTGCCTCCTCTCGTTGAGGGAATCACCGCCGTTGCGGGGGGGGGGGGGATTAAAAAGGATAGGGATGGAAAGGGTCCGGGTGAAGGTACTCAAATGAGGCAGGGCCATGGGCAAGACCCAAGACCAGGTGAAACCGGCGGGTCTGAAGTAAGGAGAGCGAGTCTTCCGTGAACGAGATCGGCCAGAGCCGGTACACGCCGCGATGGGAACGGGGGTGCGTGAACAACGAAGAGAGCGAGCGATGCGACCGACCACAGCGCGCGCCGAATAGTGGTTCTTGTTGGGTGAAGAATTGTTCGTGCAGTGCTTGCTGAGGGTCACGCTCGCTGCACTGCACTGGGAAGGGGAAAGGGAATGAAAGAGATACAGTAGGGCACGGGTCGTGACGCAGCGAAGGCGGAAAGGGAGTGGAACCATGCGGCGCAGAAGTGCACTAGTCGAGCACGCGTGCCAGGGACCCCTTGCGCAAAGATTACCACTTCAGCGGCTGCGGGCAGAGTAGTTGCGCGCAGTAGAATGGGTCGGAGAAAGGCGAAAAAGGGCGACCGCGAAGCGGCAGCGGGCATGAAATGCCCGCAAAGAGAGGAGTCTAGCGCTAGCACGGCACGGCGAAAGAGCGGGATATCAGGGGCAGCGAGACACGGGCCGGAGTGTGGCGGTGGCGGCAGAAGCAGAGTAGTCCGGAGCGGCCCCTCCGTGAACACAACGCAGACTACCGCCCTTAGATAGCGAAGCTCGTGTCCAACCCGCCCCGTGTTTGCAGGCAACTGCGGCCAACCCCAGAGTGAACCCACCACCACGAGAACACCCACAGAATGGCCAAAACGCGCAGCGCCCAGAGACGAAAAGAGTCAGAAAGGGAAAAGGTGGCTCGTTCAAATACAGTATTGTGCGTTTTTATCGTAAAGAGTTTCAAAATTTTTCTTTCTTCAACCGCTGGCTCGTTTGCGGTGAAACTGCACACAGAGCTTGCGTATTATGGTAACTTTTGTATCGTAGCAAGTTTTACAACGGTACTTACTTAGTTGAGCCGTGCATGATGCAAAAGCGTAATCGTCTGCGTCGAGATCGGCGAACCATAGAGTTTCTTACTATTACCTAGAGGGAAAGCTGACAACCCGTCTATGGGAGTTTGCATGGAGGCCCCTCGAGATCACTTCAGCCACCGTGGGCGCTCAAAGCATCATGGGGCGATGAGCTACCGACTGCAGAACTACAACTTTTGGGCAAAAAATAATCAAGAAATAAATCTGTTCGATAACTACGAATGTCCTAATATTCAATACCCTGCCTGTAAATTGCAACAAACGAGCAGAAAACATGTAAATGCAAAGTTTGTCCAAAATAAGAGCTGGCTAGCTTTTCTATTGGCCAAGTAATGAACACTACAAAAACTAATATTTCGTAATAACTGGCGTCTTTTTAAAAATAAATATGTTTTTAAAAAAATGTTGCTTAGATACTATAAGAGGTTTTTTAATGGCATTTCGAAAAAGTGAAACCTTTTGTTGGCGTCGTGTGTCGTCGCGTTTTCACTACTATGGCTTTTGCACAGTGCATTCGCGCGAAAGCCGTCTGCGCACACACGAACAGCGTTTTCGGAACGAAACGTCTTAGTAGTGCCACTCCTGTTCCCGAAAAATTACGATTGTGCCGCAACAAGTAGCTCACCGCCCCATGATGCTTTGAGCGTCCATGGTGGCTGAAGTGCAGAGCCGCCAGGTTTCCCTCTACGTACTATGCACGGTGTAAGAATATTTTAGGTGAGACGACGCCGCCGCTCTCCGCTTCGCGACAAACCTCTGCTTCTCAGCTCTCCAACAGATGGCGCTACCAACTCAGACCCGGTAGGGTGCCTCGATGCCAGCGCCGCCGTTCAGGGTGGTGCCATCCTTTGACCGCTCCAACGCCGCCTCTCTCTCCCTGCGGCGCCATTTTGAATCACAGCGGTCGGTCTGGCTGGTCGGCGTTGCTTAGTGCAAGCAGCTGAGCTTCCGTTTTTCGAGGCCCAGTGGCTGCGGACGATCGCTGGTGGCTTTATTTGTTTGCCAGTGCTCTACCGCATGATTGAGGAGCTTCTCAAGTCCACCGAGGCAGCATGACGGGTTGTTGTGCGCTAATGTGCGCCGGGTCAACGCGTAAAGGTCTACGCTGTTTTCGCTCCCCCCGAGACTCCGAGCGAAGGAAAAAATGGGAAGCTCAAGAAAAGCGGGATCAGCCCTAGAGTACATTGCTTTAAATGTTACACCTCACAGTGCTTTTTATCACTCTGTCTCGTTTTGCTATTTCGTGGTTTGCATCTTTTTTTTTTCATACTTCGTTTTCATGTTTGCGGCGAAGGTTACACCACACTGGGCACAACAACATTTTTCCCCTAAGTCTTGTTAACTTATTTCGTGGTTCGAACCTTTTTTCATGCTTTGCTTTTATGTTTTCCTTTAAAGTTACACCCCACGGTACATGCCCCACTTTTCTGTCCCAATGTCTTGCTTACTTATACTCTAGTTCGTGTTTTTTTCATGACCTGCAATTACAGTTGGCATTACATGAATAATTTGCATTGTCTTTTGTTTTGTTCTCTGTGCCCTCTGTAAGAGGGTAGGCTGAAAAGCTATGTTACGTATTTGTCTTCATCAGTAGTAAAGATCAACTTTTAGGTAGGAGCTATTTTTCTAACAGCCTAATCCATCTGCACACAATTTTGTAGACAGAATAGGTATATACGCTGATAGCCAACGTTAAAACCGCGTTTTTTTTAAACAAAACCCTCTATGGTCGATTTTTTTTCGAAAAGCGTGACTTTTCAATGCCGATTAATTCCATTTCGAATTTAAAATTATCAGAATTACTGCAGTTTTATAATGACTAAAATCCACCTTTTTTGAACAGGTTTACATGCATGGTTTATTAATGAATACCGATTGGCTTGAACAAAAAAAGAAGTATGCGTAGAATTGTGCTTCACAAACTGAGGAATCGCGGGAGAGCAACCGGTTTTTATGTGCATGGCGCAAGCGAAGTGTGCATGCGAGCGCACGCAAGAACATTCAGTGGTTGTGCGCCCCTCATAAAAATGAAACGAGTGAGAAACTTCCAGTAATCCTTTATGCTATCGCCAATGAGGGGCGAATCGTTTTCTCTGGCCTCGAGAAAGAAAACGCAGGAGCAGTGGCAACGTCGGTATACGGCGGCATCATTTGTATATACCAGCGACCACCTCATAAGCAGATGTAATTGCGCCCTTGTGAGCAATAAACGGGCGAACAACTCGCAGTTACCCTTTGAAAAATTAGAAAGAAGACAGACACCAGTTTTTGCGAGCAGAAGAAACGGAAACAGACCGCGCGACGATAGCGAAACCAGCCGCAGTGCTCGGGCGGCTGACGGCACGCAGGCGCTAACAGAACGGGCGAATTAAAATCCAAAATATCGTGGAAAAAACAGAGGCAGCAATTTATTCTATCCGCATGGAGCAGCGGCACCTGCCCGGCAACATATCTTTAAAATATCAGCGCGTTTTTCAAACCAACAGACGGAACAGTAAAGGTTCAACCTCGACCTCCTGGGGCTGTAAAATTAAGTCATGCAATTACGCCTTCGACCCTCGGATGTTAAATGGCTATTATGAGTGAAAAGATACGTAGTGCGATGTTGATGAAAAAGGCTGTTCTAGTCAAAAGCACTCTCACGCCGGCCGAGAATAAGAGTGGCGCCGTTACACACGCTAGCGCGGCTGATCCCGTGTGATTCAATATGGCGGCGTCCGCGATGTTGTCTCCACCCTGAACGGCGGCGCTGGCATCGAGGCACCCTAAGACCCGGTAGAGTTCCTGTATATGCTCCCGCAGGGAGCAGAGTTGCGCGAAGGTCCGCCATCATGTTCCAAGCTGTGCAGAAAAGCCACTTGTCATACGTACAGGGGCTGCGTAGCTCGCTGTGTAGGGCGCTTGGGCTTTTTTTCTTTCTCCTTTAAATAGATTGACTTGATGGCAAGTTTCTAAACGTAACGCTGAAAACTAATCTGTGATTTTCCGAGGGCGTGCATACAGCATGGAAAAAAATCGCCAAATTTAACAGCAAATCGTAATCATGACAAACTGACGAAAAAACACTGGAAACGGCCTGCGAATTTTTTTTTTCTTTCTGGAACCAGCAATTTCAGAAGAACAAGCAGTTCCGTTCCAGATGAGACAGCTTCTGTCCCATCCTGTCTTCCTGCGTGCACGTCTTAAGAAGGAAAAGAGTATAGCGATGAATTGCTTTTTTCACAAGCACCGCCGCGTGTTCTGTACGAGTTATGCGCGGAAAATACGAAAACGCATCTCTCTAGAACCACAGTAAAATAATTGTGCAGCTTGTTGTAGGCAAGCAGACATAGTAAAGCAACGCCAATGCATTGAACGAGGCGAATCTGACATAACGAACAAATTAACACTCAATTCCTTGCCCAACACATTTCACAAAATGTACCCCGTTGCTAAATGCAGTCATAGGCCGGATCTTTAAAGGACCTTGAAAGTACTCTTACACGTAGATATTATTTAACTTTCCTCATTTTTTATCAAAAAGCACTATCGTTTCACCTTAGTTATTAAATTACAATAGTTGTTGATTACTGTGGTAGGTTTTCCTGCCTACTTCATCCTTATTGCTCGGAAAAGCTAATTTAATGTTCCGCTTTGCATTTTTGTACTCCTTCTTCGTAGATTCGGCTTAGGTCGCAGTATGAAAACATTTCGCGACTCCTGAATTTTTTTAAACCAGAGGTTATAGGCTGATTTGCTGTCTTCTAGCTGAAATTATTCGCGGCATCAAGATTTGCGACACTTGTTTACATGCGATTTTTGCCTATCCTATCCTCACATCTCTCACTTAATCCTTGTCAGATGGTTCTTAAGGGCATTTTTACTAAGAGCAATACTTTATAGCATACGCAGACAAATTGTTTAGGGGGGTTTACCTGTCCAAAGCGACTCAGGCTATGACAGGGAACAGTACACGGCCTCTAGAATTTCGGCTCCATCGAAATTCGACCGCCGCGGCCGGGATCGAACCCGCGTCATTCGGTTCAGCAGCCGAGAGCTGTAACCAATAAGCCACGCAGCGGCTGCATAGGCAAATTAAATGTTTATGCAGGCGAGACTGGCATCGAAATGTAGCAAAACTTTGCATGGAATTTGCTTCTTGAACATTCATTGTCCCTTATATTTCACCTCGAACCATCACTACAGAAGGCTCGAAGCAGCAGCAGAGTAAGCAGAGCCTGCCCTAGTGAAGGGCCAAAAAGTTGCAGATGCAGACTGTAAATTCTGTACATTTGTAATGCAGTGATATGCTACAAATACTGCTTCGAGGGGCAGGTATAGGATAGACAAACAAGATTTTCGTTGCCTGTTCCTTATTTGATAATGTGTGTAAGTTAGAAAAAAAAAAACTAGTGATTTGTTCAAGGTAAACAAATGTCGACACATGAAAAATGTTTTTACCAATGCAATTCTGATTTCGCTGTCGAAACAGGCAAATGTTGGTTGTGATGGCACTGGCAGATCTTGGAACATGTTAGAAATTTTTATTTATTTATCAACACTGTAAGCCTTTCACAGCCGCAAACAGGAGAGCTTCATCCTCAAGAGCCACTTGAGGCGCCGACGCACTTCGGCCGCGGACCTTCCACATGGCACTGCGTAAAACGCTTTGCCGTTTCCCGTGCGGTTGCTGCAGTTTGGCGCACTGCACCCAGTCATAGCCGACGACTGCGCCCGTCACTGCCACTGCAGAACACCAAAGCTGACGCCACAGGTGTGCACGGAAAACAAATGAATGTAGCCGACAGCGCGGGCTCATATGACGCGTCGAGCAGACAAGGGTTCGCTCGGCGCTGCACCTGTGAAGTCAGCTTCTCCGCGGAGTGTTGCACACACGACGTCACGAAAATCATGTGATCGCCTCTCGGCGAATGGCGTTCGGAGCGGCGAGGGAAAACAGACGCGCAACTCTGCTACCAAAGGTAGCATATACAGGAACTCTAAGACCCGGTAGTGCCCGGTCGCTGTGTGGGCGAAGTCACGGTATAAGAATAGGTGCGACAAGTAAACAAGAAAAGAACTTGGTCTCGCAACGTCATCGTTGCGAGGCCAAAACAAATCGTCCAGTAATAATAAATAGCATCACTTAACAGCTTCATGTTAACCCCTAGCGTTCGGTTTTATGTGCAGCGAAGGCGAAACAGCGAGCGGGGGGGGGGGCTAAGCCCCGTTCGTCCGGCCGATGTTGGAGCATGCGTTAGGTAGTTTCTCTGATACTGGCTACGCTTACCCCAGTCACCCGTCGTAGGCGGTCAAGCGTAGCTACTGTTATACACCGACACCGAGCTTATTATATTCTACCGCTCGCGATCGAGTGGCCCGTCATGGCAATAACGCCGCAAGTTGGTGATAAGCGTCAAAGTAAAGGGAATTCACAGGAAACAGTTGCAACATTTCAGCCCAGAAAACGGCTAATAAACTGTGATAACCCTTGCACCCTTATTCTGCTGTGTTGGCGTGATTTTGACAACTACAGATTCGATACTGTCTGTATGCTTTAATATTCCTACGTTAAGATACATACAGTTTATAGTGTTGTTCATGAGAAGAATGCATACATTTGTGTGGATGGCAAAAAGGCGTTGACATCATAAATTTCATTTATTTGCAAAAGAGCTTGCCGGTCGGCATGGATTCTGAGAGTATCCGATAGGCTACTGCATGCACGACATGTCTCCCACCGGTAACAGCAGTGGGCATCTTTTATGCCTCCATTTACGCTGGCAGTCAACTAAAGCACATTCACGAGCCACAGAAGGAAACTCCTTCATATTAGGTCCTCCACTGCAAATGTGTAAGTTGTGAACGGTTTTTAGCACATCCTGAACTTGAGATTTCGACACAGCAAAATTATTTATGCCTACAGCACTGCATTCAACCGGCTTGCCGAATATGCACACTTGCAAACCCATGTCACTTTTCACATGCACAGACTTTCTGTTAAAAAACACACATGCACCATCACTTGTGCGTAGCAGACAGGCGTCGTGGAACACGAGGTCACGGAACCCTTCCGCGTCGATGCGATGCACAGCCCAGGACGGTGTCGGAAGACAGAGAGTTGATGCTGTGTTGAACATTTCTTCGAACGGCGATGAAGTGCAGAGGTCACTTGCCCCGACAACATCGCTGCTCTCGTTGACTTGGCCGCCTGCGCTTTGAGCAAATGGTGCTGCTGGCAGGGTTTGAGGTCCGGTACCTCCACTGCTGGTCCTGCGCGTACACGCGGAGGAAGCTGCACGACAAGCCTGCCGTCTTGACTGCTTGCGAGGACTTCTCCCCTTCTTTGACAAGCAGCTCGGCGCTCCTTCGAAAATAGTTGGCAGAGCATCCTTGGCAAGTCCCGCTCTCCTGCTGCCCGACATCAGAACGCGGCCATCAATAGTTGCGGACCACGTTTTCAGTATCAAGTGAGGAGCGAAATGTTTTTCACAGACACGGTCCGTGCGCTGCAGTACCCGGTCTTTGCGAGGGATCGCCCGTACGTCTCCATGCGTCGAGCCTGGCTTGGTCGTGCGGCGGCGTAAAAAGCGATAACTTTTCTTTACAGGACTTATAGCCTGTGTTGCAGTAAGGTACAAAGCACTTCCCCATCGCGCAGCATACCAGTACACTAAACAACCAAACAGATCGACGCGCAAACACACGTGCGCGCGATCACAAGAGCAGGCGCAGATGCGGGCGCTAGGATGGATGGATGAATGGATGGATGGATAGGAGCGCCCCCTTTGAAACGGGGTGGTGGCAAATGCCACCATGCTCAGCTTTTCTTCTTTATTTTTTCTTTGTTTACTGTGTTGGCAATTCTCATTAAGAATCGCCACCATCTTTACCTACGGTTTCCTACAATTCTAACCTTATGCCACATCTCTGCTTTTCAGCCACCAATCCTCCAATCGCTTTTTGCTGACTTCCACTGCAGATTTATTTACATGACCATTGTTATCTTTAAACCCTAGGGCCTCAGGAAGAGTGACTGCGCCTGCATCGACATCCGGATGGATACCGTCACATTTGATTATGAGGTGTTCAATTGTTTCCACAGATCTACCACACACTGCACATGTGTCATCTTCTTCGTTAAATTTCTTTTTGTAGCTGCGCGTTCTAAGACACCCAGACCTAGCTTCAAAAAGTAGGGCACTGCCTCTTGAGTTATCATAGAAAAATTCTTTCCTGATCTGCCTTTTCCAGCATCGATATAGTTCCACACTATGTTTCTTTTCCATTGAATTCATCCAATTTTTAACTTCCACGTTTTTAACCTGTCGTTTAATGCTCTTTCTTTCTCCGTCCTCATGACCTGCATACTTACTGGTTAGTTTTCTAGTTCTTTTCCGCCACTGTGAGTCAACGCTCTTTCTGTATAAATATTTAAATACCTTAGCTGCCCACCTGTTATCGTCCAATTTCCTCAGGCGTTCTTCATATAGTATTTTACTCTTAGCTTCCCGTGCTTCGAACGATGCCCAGCCCATATCCCCTTGTACTGCCTCGTTTGTTGTTTTGCCGTGGGCACCTAGTGCTAATCTTCCAACTGCTCTCTGATTTACGTCTAATCTCGACTGAACTTCTGCCCTTAAGCACAGAACCGCATTGCCGAAAGTAAGTCCCGGCACCATTATTCCTTTCCAAATACCTCTTAGTAGTTCATATTTGTTGTACCCCAATAATGCCCTATGTTTCATTATCCCGGCGTCTCTTCGTCCTTTTGCCCTGAGAGCCTGTGCGTGCTTTTCCGTGTATATCTGCCCTTCGTTTAGCCATATCCCGAGGTATTTGTATGCGGCCACTTTGGGTATTTCGTGGCCTTGTATTGTAAGCACCTGGTCAGTTGTATCGTTAAAAAGCATCACACCTGATTTAGTTGCGCTAAAACTGAAACCTAGAGCGTCTCCTTCGTCTCCACAGCAATGGACCAAAGTTTGTAAATCTTCCTGGCTATCTGCTAACAGTACAATATCGTCCGCATACATTAAACCCGGGAGTCGCTGCTCAACTACATTTCCGCCTAATCTGTACGACAGATTATAACCTAGATTACTTTCTTCTAGCCTTCTTTCCATATTTATCACGTAAAGCATGAACAGCAGCGGTGATAGCGGACAACCTTGCCTTAATCCTTTGTGCACCCCCACAGTTGTGGTACTTTTTTTCCCTTCCCATGTAATTTCAACTTCATTATCTCGGTAGATTTCCTGTAGAAATTCAATTACGTCATGACCGATACCTAAATCTTTCAATATGCTCCACAGGAGTTCCCTGTTCACGTTATCGTATGTACCGCTTATGTCCAGAAAGGCTAAAAACAGAGGTCTGTTTTCCGCCTTAGGTATTTCTATGCATTGGGTAAGCACGAACAGGCTATCATCTAAACGCCTACCCCTTCTGAACCCATTCTGAAGTTCTCCGAGTATCCGATTACCTTCTACCCATGCCTGCATTTTTAATTTCACCGCCTGCATGGCCAGCCTGTGCATAACAGACGTTATCGTAATCGGACGGTAGGATTTGATGTTCATCTTATCTCCTTTCCCTTTATAAATCAAATTCATTTTACTTTGTCTCCAGCTGTGCGGAATTTGCTGATTTGTTATGACTGTCTCCAATGCTTTTATCAGCGCTTCCTTGCTTCTTGGGCCAAGTTCATTAATCAGCTTAATTGGAATTTCGTCTATCCCTGCGGATGTGGTTTTAGGAATATTCGCTTCCGCCTTTTCCCAGTTAAGACTAGTCAGTTCTAAGCTGTTCTCTATTGTGCTGTCCTGTGTTGCCGCCTCACTTGGGAAGATTACCCCATTATCGTTGCTAAAAGACGAAGCTATAAATGATGTAATGTAGTTCACAGCATCGTCTCCCTCTAAACATTTTCCCTCAGCATCTATAATCTGTTCCTGCGTTCTTTTATTTGTTTTTCCCAACCAGCTTATATGGTTCCAGAATTTTCTTGGCCCCCCTTTATTTGCCTCGCGAACTTCAGCCACCCATTTATCAGAGGACTGCTTCATCTTAGCCTGGACTAGGGCCTGAACTTGCTGTTTCTTTTGTCGATAAGATTCCCATTTTTCCCCTATTTCCTCTTCAGATAACTGCGCCTTCTTTGCTTCTCTGTGTTCCCTTGAAGCCACCCGTCGTTGTTCGATGGCCTCCTTAATTTCCATATTCCACCAGCTTCGTGGCTTCCTCTTTCCTCTCCAGCGGTTTACTCTTTTCACTTGTTTCATTTTTGTAGCGATGAGCAGTTCTAACTGATTATAATCCCACTTTGCCATGGGGCGTTTCTCGATTACTTCTTCTATTTCGGCTGATTTCTATTCTATTTCGGCGCTATTTGTTCATCGTTTAATTTTACGTTGTCTTTTTGACTTCGCTGCATTTCTCTTTTGACTAGGGCTCCCAACTGTAGACTAATACGTTTATGATCACTTCCTAGGCTGTACTTCCCCTCTTCGCCTATTTCCATTATTGCGAGCTTGCTATAGATGCCCTGCGACATTAGACAGTAGTCAATGGTTGTTTGCCTGTCACGGGATTCCCACGTGATTTGTCCCTCACATTTAGTTTCTCTGTTCACAATAACTAGGTTGTGCCGCTCACACAAGTCTAGCATTAACTTGCTGTTACAATCTGTGTATCCATCCAGATCCTCGATGTGGCCGTTCATGTCTCCAAGCAAAATAACATCGACACCGTCTCCAATCTGCTTTATATCGTCATTGAGGCACTTAACTAGATCCTTATTTTCTTGCCTGCATTTGTCCCCGGTCCCTAAATAAACTACCCCTAGCCATGTCCTTTTGCCAGCAATTGTACCTGATACCCAGACATGTTCTTTGCAAGCTGATTTTATTCTTTGCCAATTTGTTCCTTGATGTATCAGCATACCTACTCCTCCTCCCTTCTTCTCCGTTGTTGTTCTGTTGCACCCTTCCCAGATATACCCATCGATTAAAGGTGGATCTTCTAGATCCCTCAGATGTGTCTCGCATAGAGCGCACACACCTACTGCTTCGTCCTTTAACTGCTGTTCTATTTCTAGCCATTTCGCTCTCTTTCTACCCCCTTGCATGTTTATGTAACTGATCCTGGCGTTAAATTTCTTTTTCGTAGTTTTCTTTCTGGGCCTCCTAGTGGCCATTTTGTTGGGCTCAGCCGCCATTGTTTCATTTACTACATCGCTGCTACCTACCCCTACGCCCTGAGCCACCGTGGACCCCCTAAAAAAGCTACCGCTCGGCCTCCCAGGCGCCCGCCTATCTCTTCTCCTACCCTTCCACTGAAATGGATGCCATATCGTCCAAAGTCTCTGCCCGAACCTGCTGTGCACTTCCTTGTTAATGTCTACCACCTCAAAGCCTTTCTCGAGGCCTAACTGCCTTATCTCTCGATTAAGATTCACAACGTCTTTAGCAACCTCTACATTCCTTCCTTGTACCTCCGGCACTGTACACACCACGATCTGCGCTTGCTGTGCTATCGCCCTTATACCATCAACTCCCTCAGCTAATCTTTTGCCTACTTGTGCGGCGTTACCATTCAGGACATCATTTAGCCCCGCCGCTACCACTACCAAGTTACGCCTTGCAGCCTTCTCGGAAAGTTCACTTTTAGTCGCTCTCAGAACATCGTTCATTGTCCTTCCTGGAAACACCCCGACTGCTACCCGCCTATCACCCTTCACCCGGTCCAGAATAGCTCTTTTGCAGCGCCCCATGTTTGAGTCACCAGCGATAAGCACTAGCCTACTCTGCCCCTCCCTCCTAACTTCCGGATCTTGCTGCATCTTATCAGTGACTGTGACCTCATTTCCTGGAATTAGCTCGGTCCCCTTCTCAGTATCGCCTCTCGACTTCCCAGCTGTCACCTGTGCGTAGCTGTTCCTGCCTGAACATGTCTGACCTACTGAATTCTCGCTGTCCATGCCAGTGCAAGCCCCATCCACCTGGCTGGCGCTGGAATGCCCGTCATTGTGGCTTCCAATGGCGGTGTCAGCCGTTTCTGACTCCAACTGATAAAGCTGTTCTTGAAGCTTACGCTTCTCTGCCCTCTCTATCTGTAACTCTGTTTCTAGAGCATCCATCCTTAGAGCTAGTTCGCTGTTCGCCTGTTCAGCCCTATCCAGGCGTGCACCTAATACGCAGAATTTGCACATAAAATCTGCGCCTTCGGCCTCCTCCACCGAATCGAACCGCGTTTCTTTAAATTCACCGATGCCTCACACTCCGTACAACTAACCTTCAGTAGCTTAACCATCTTAGCAACACTCGATTGCTAAGGTAACTACAGGCTCAAGACAAACACTCTTGAAAACACGAGCACAAATAAAATAAAATTTTGCCTACCGCAAATGCCGATCTATCACTTAGAAAAAAATAGGTATCTCTCTAAAGGATAACGCACAAAAAACCACTGAAAAAAAAAACCTGCTGGCCGAATATAGGTCACTGACCTAAATTCTATTCCTTAACCTGCACTTCCCCTAACAGCCTAAAAAAATTACACACACTTTTAAAACCATTAAAGGAAAGTACTCATCTATTTTACGCAGTCGCTCTCGCCGTCGGTCCGGTCCCGGTCTCCACGCGTGATCCGAAGAGCACCTCGTCCGCACAGCACGGCTGTCAACTAGGGCGCTAGGGTGCCTCGATGCCAGACGGCGGCGCTGGCATCGAGGCACCCTACTAGGGCGCCAGTTTCGCGCGCCACCTCTCGACGGCTCTTCTCACTAGAACTCAACACTCCTCTCCCCGGGAAGCGTCGCCTCCGCGCCGTTCTCTCACCTAAAATATTCTTACACCGTGGTACTATGGTAATAGTAAGAAACTCTATGCGGCGAACCCAACGTTTCTAGATAAAGACAGTTGGGAAACTGCGCCGGCGAGCCAGGGAGCAGAGCGGCTCCTCGCGATCGCCGTCTAGGCGGTGGCGCTGCGGTCGCTTTAGGATGAGCGCGGCGTCTGCTACTCCCAGCTTGAGGGTTGCTGGAAGGAGATGGCTCGCGTCCGTTAAAAAAACAACGTATTTAAGGAATATTACCCACCCGAGGAATATTATCAACATAAACTACGAGGAGGCAAGCGGTACGTCATGTTTCTCTAAACCGCGGAAAGAAGGGCTTCCAGTTTTCTCCGATATTCACAGCCAAAAGCGCAACCTCGAGCATCCTGCCCTCACGTACCCCAGACGTGGAGCGCACGCGGACTTCGCAATTCGTAGATGAGCGCGGCTAGAAGCAGCCGCCCCCGGCGCAGACGATGCGAGGCGCGAACTAACGTTAATCATTCGCGCAGCAAACAGTGACCAAGCGCAGTCAATGGGCGCCGCGGCGGTGAAGAGAAATCGTGGCCTCTGAGATTAAGCGCGGTGTTAGGGTACCGATACTTGAGCTGGTCACGGAGGCCATAGAAAACAAACGCGGTACTCCCACCACCCAAGAGATGGCGCTCGCATCTCTTTGAGATGAAATCGGCGACAGAAAGGGGCCGCATACCCGGAGAGAGTTTTCCAACTGTCTTTATCTAGAAACGTTGGGCGAACCGAAACCCAAAACACCGAGTTTTTGCTGAAGGGCGGCAGTAGCGCCATCTGTCTTCCACAACGAAATTAAACAAGAAAAACACAGCTCGGGACTTCGCGACGTCGTCCTCCGACGCTTTTGGAGAGCCACGAAAGCAGACGATATAAGCTGAATTGAATAAAGTCATTGGACGAAAAAAAGCAGACGTCAAACAGTATTTTTTTAATGGCACAGCCTCGTTAAAATAGTTCTTTCTGGCATTTTTTCCGCTCAGTTGGCCGAAAATGTTCGAAGCGCTTCAGTTGAAGCAGACGAAAAGGCCCCCGCGCTCTTTGCAACGCTGTCCTTGGCGTCTTGTGACGCTTTCCACTGCAGAAGACAGATGGCGCTACTGCCGCCCTTCAGCAAAAACTCGGTGTTATGGGCTTCGGTTCGCCGAACTCGACGCAGACGATTACGCTTTTGCACCATGCACGGCTCAACTAAGTAAGTACCGTTGTAAAAATTCAGGGGGCACTTTGGCTCTCTAAAGTGCTGTAAGGCGAAAGCGTTTCCTGGCCACTGTTTGCTTTTATTACTTTTCTATTTTTCATATTTTGTTTTTATTTATTTATTTGCTCCTTTTCTTAATTTTATTGTTTTTATTTTTATTTTCACATCTTATTTTTACTTTGTTTATTTCCTTATTTTTATTTTCCTTTTCTTCACTTTACTCCTTTTATTTTATTTATGAAGCCCATGCATTCACAAAATGCGCCTTTAATCATGCTGGAACCTTGAGCCTTTTAAGCAGTGACGCCGAAAGGCGGACGAATCTGCCGACGCGTCTGTCGACACGGCTGCCGACGCGTCTGTCGACACTCCTGCTGACGCGTCTGCTAACGACAGTATGAGGCATTAAAGAAGGCTTTCGCCTTAAAACTTGCTACGATACAAAAGTTACCATAATACGCAAGCTCTGTGTGCAGTTTCACCGCAAACGAGCCAGCAGTTGAGGTAACAAAAATTTTGAAACTCTTTACGATAAAAACGCACAATACTGTATATAGAGCGGCCAAAGAGATAAGCGGGCTATAGGAGCGCGCTGCGTTAGCGAGCACAGAGGCGCGCGAGCGAGGCGGTCATGCAGGTACAGACCTCGCATGTGGTTTACTGCATGTGCGGTTAGCGGGCAATTAAATTGCGCGCGGTGGGATTAGGCCGCCAGAGAGGCGAGGCAAGGAAGAGAGAGCACAGAGAAGCGAAAGACGCCCTGAGCGAGAAGAAAACACGGGCGGCAGCGCGGCGACAACGGAGCAAGTGGTGGCGGCAGAAGAGGAAGGGTCCGGGGCGGCCCCCACGCGGACACGACAGCGCAGACTACCGCTCTTAGATAGCGATGTGCACGCCCTACCCGCCACGTGGGGGCCAACGACTGCGGCCAACCCCGCGACATGCGCGCAGCCGAAGAAAGACCCGGAGAATGCGCCGGAACGCGCGCCGCCAGCGCGAGAAGAGCCGACTAGGCCGGAGAAATGCCGGGAAGGCATGAGGAAGAAGCGGGCCAAGATGGCGCGCGGAGAGAAAAGCGGGGGAAAAGGCAGCGTCGAACAAAAGCCGTTGGGCTAAAGAGAATAGCAAGCACACGAGGTGCGTGCGGGAGAGCTCACCGTTCGTCCAGAGTCCAGAGCATGTCGTCCGAGCAGCAGACACACGCGAACAACGCGCACAAGTAATCCGTTCGAGGGTGGTGAAGAAGACTGCTAGGAAAACCACTGCCGAGCAGGGGGAGAGAGTAGTTGCAGCTGAAAGACCACCGAGAAGGAGGCGCAGCCGAGACATCCGTGGATGACAGTTGAGTAATCCAGGGTGGCGGGCCACCGTTGGATCGCTCATCGTAAAAAGTAGGGCCTTCGTCGTCGCCGTTAGCGGAAACAAAGGGACTGTCGAGAGACGCCGCTGTGTGCACCCGTCAGCGGCGCGCACGAGCCCCACAGCGCGCGCCGCAGGAGAACTGCCGGGAGAGGGGGGCGATGCCTCCGGGAAGGCGCGGCCCCTCACTGGACAAGAGGTTGGGCGAATCCCAAGCCAGCGGAATCGCACGCATCCGCGGAAAACGGCGGCGCCGAGCCGAAAGCCTGGCGAGCTGGGAGAAATTTGGTTAGAAGCGTGCTCGTAAGCACGACTGCTCAAGAAGTGAGAGAACAAGGTTAAATGCGCGACGTATTTTGTCGCGTGGGCCTCTACGAAAGAGCGTATCATCGAGACATGCACAAGGGAGAGCGAGTCCACGAAAGCCATCGCGAAGAGTTTGTCGAGGAGCGTCGAAGGACTGACAATCACAAAGATGTGAAAGTGTTTCTACGGAGCCGCAATCCTGGAGGAGTGCCAATGCCACGGAGGCGGAAGAGGCGTTCGGCTGTCCGAACGCAGCCTGTGCCCATCCTAAGGAGGGCAGCGCGTTCGTAAATGCCAAAATCCCCAAAGTGCATAGGCTGAGGCAGGGTTCCCTGAAGCGACGCGGCTGTCGGGACGCTCAGAGAGAATACGCCCATGTCTAGCTAAACGTGCGACGTCGGACGAGATAGTCCTGATCATGCGCAGACTTGGCTGGTCTGCCCACTCATTGCCAACATGTGATGGAAGCCAGTGGCGCGAAATAGAGAACCCGCGGTCTTGGGCAGAGAGAGCGCAGTTTGCGGTCTGGTGCCCGGACGACAGGTAGATGATGTACCCGCTGTTTTAGGAGCGTAAGAGCTGCCTCAGAATCGCATGCAATAGCGACTTATCGAAGGCTTGGGGTGGTAGAAGAGGCACGAAGCGGGATTAGGCACAGCTTCGTTAGGCGGAGACTAGGGATAACACTAGCTGCGGTGACGGAGGAGCCGCTGTTAAGGAATGACCCGTCTGTGTAGACATCTTTAAGGAAGGACATGTCTGTGTAGACGTGTGCTCTCACGGAGTTCTTCCTCAATTAGAGCAGCGGCCTCTAGTCGGAGAGCACAGAGGGGTGTGTTTCGCTTACCCCTGGTGCCCGGATTATCGACACGGATTCTCAGAGGCACAAAGCGGTGCGGGGGGGGGGGGGGGGGGGGTGGCATGGTAGAGCTGCCCTGGGAGGTGGATCCGCGATATGCGCGTCGAAGAATCTAAGGGTGCGTCCCATTTTTGAATGCGGCGCTGCTAGGAGGCGGGATATGAGCAAGTCTTTGCTCGGTGTGTTCCTGACGCGTGCAACGTCATGCAGAGCAGCGCGCTGGGCGCGGAGTGAAACTGGGCAAGTTCCAGATTCTGCATATGTGGCAGCAACATGGGAGACGTAAGAAGCAGCGGATTGCATTGCGCTGGTCAACGGCGATGGAGCGCCAGAGACGAGGTTGCAAATCCAAAAGAGAAAGGGCATAAAGAAAGCGGGCAACAGGAATGCCATTGTAGAAACGCAATGCGAGGCAGGGTGCACAACCGTCACCTTTAGCAGACACTCGTTTAGCTGCCGAAGCAACTTGTTTAGCTTGCTTTCGCAAGCGAGTCACAGCTGGTCGCGAAGAGAGTTTGGAATCGACGATTAAGCCCGAGCTGTAGCCTTCCATCGTATGCTAGTGCCATCGAGTTTGAGGGGGAGGGATCAGCCTTCGCGCAGAAGGACGAAGGTGGAAGACAAGAGCTTTGGTTTTAGTAGGAGAACGGGTTAAGCCGACAGAGGAGAGAAAATCTCGGACGGCATAGAGAGCCAGTTGGAGATGGGCACGTACGGCTAGCCCCTGTAGAGTTGGACTGCGGCATTAAAGGGCGATGTCGTCAGCGTATACACAAAAGCGGAAGTGAGCGAGAGACGGAATGCATTGCCGAAGTTTAGCGAGGACAAGATTAAAGAGAATTGGGCTGAGAACGCTGCCTTGTGGAACACCAGAAGTGAGGGAGCGAGGGGTGCTGAGGGTGCCTTTGTGACGTTCCCGCCTGTCGGGGGTCAGTCACAATGCAACACAATAATTGTTGCTATCTACGGGTTCTCCTGAAGCGAGGAGAATTGAGCCAAAACACAACGCCTCCGAGTCAACCTTATTTATTCACTCTCTGCCTGAAGGTGAAACTGGGAGTTCCGCTCACCGCTGTCTTGTCTTAGGCGTCGGTGCAGTCCGGCCGACAGGCAGGTGCCTCGCTTTCGGCTGCTCTGGCGGGGTGGCGCTCAGCCTGTTAACGGGTCCACGTTTCGGCGAACTGGCCCGGCGACCACTAACGGGGGCTTCCATCTTGACACTGTCGGATCTTCCCAGGCGTCTCGGCTAGCGGTACTATGATGGGTTGAGGTGTCAAGCTTCTTGGGCGTCTCGGCTGGCGGTCAGTTTGCAACGGACCCCTGATGTCCGGCTTCGCCGACTACAGACCAGCGCGATCTGCTTCGATCACCTCGCCCGTCTCTGCTCGTTCTGTCCTTTGTCTCTTCTGTCCCCAAAGCGTCTCTCTGAGGACTCTCTTTCTTTCCTTCGGTGTCCTCCTCGCCCAACGGTTTTTCGCCGTCGCTGCTCATGGAGCCGACCAAGGGCGCCCGCCGATTTTTCCACGAAGCCGCGGCCCCGTTGGGGATGTGTCGAAGGCGATCAGGTGTCCCTCGGAGGGCAACGGTTCCCCTAAACCAGCGTCTCGCCTCCTCTGGTGGGAGCCCTCCTGGTGCTAGCTTGCCGGCCTCCCCCGCCACCTCGAGCCGTTAGTAAGGCCGTTGCGCTGCAAGACACTGCTGGCCAGTGGGCCCGCGAGCTCCGGGAAACCGCCTGCGCCGCGAGCGCTCCGGCCTACACTCGGCGCCGCAGGGTGCCGGCCTCTTCGCGAACGCGGGGCTCATGTTCAGCCGAAGACGCACCCCTCTCGAACTTCACATGTTTATGAGGGTCACGGCTGTCCTCTCTCTTCTCGCATCGGAACTCGGGGTGGTCTGGATTCGATCCCCAAGGACGCCCTCTTTCAAGAACCGCGGCTTGGTCACGCGACCACGGCATTCGAAAACTCGGCCGTCAACGGACAAAGAGAGTCCTGCTCCAGCAGCGGAAGAGAGCAGCTGCTCGGGGAGCCAGTCTGTATTTTCCAAGGGCCTGGGACCCTCTTTTCTTTTGGGTTAAATTCCCTTAATAAAGACCCAACTCCTAGCCTTCGCCGAGTCCACAGCCCGTACCTCGCAACAAGGCCGTCTACAGGCGTGCATGCGCGCACACACAAACGCACAAACGTGCCTGTCTTTGCGCCAAAGGGGGGGGGGGGGGAGTTGGGGACGCACCGCAAAACGGGCCGCAGGGATGTGTGTGGTTGTGCTGGGCTCCCCGCGCGGCCTCTCCTCTTTAGCCCTCTGGCTACTTTGCACGTCTTTCTGTTGCGCCCGCCGCATTCCACACAACCGCCTTCGCAGACAGGGCAGGGCAATAATTTTGAAGCCAGACACAGTGTCTCTGGTGCTAGTCGCTGGGGTGAGTTCTTTTGGGCCATGCCCAGGCCTCCCGTACACAGTCCTTCACACCTTGACTTGGAAGGGGCGGTCGGTTAGGAAGGCTTGTATATATAGCGCAAACGTCTTCCCGCCACACCAAGAGAGCGGACAGCATCGAGTATAGAGGCATGAGAGAGGGAGTCGAAGGCACTCTTGACATCCAAAAGTGGACGATAAGCGCCCTCACTGTTGTGTCGAGCTTGTTCCAGGAATGAAATAACTTCGCAGATAGAACCAGAAGTAGAGCGAGAGGCACGGAAGCCGCTCTGCACTAATGCAAGAGATTGGGTCGCCTCAGCAATCCACTCGAGGCGATTGAGTGCGAGGGATTCCATAAGCTTTCCACGCACACAAGTTAGGGATACTGGCTGGTAAGAGTTCATGTTGTTAAGCGGTTTGCTCTATTTTAGCACACGAACGACTGTGGCAGTGCGCCAGGCAACAGGTATACATGTATCTCCGCTGCCGAAAACGAGGTTTAAAGGTGAGAAGAGACGACCCCGTTGTTTGGAATCTAAATTCCTTATCATTTGATAACTGATTCCGTCTGGGCCTGGGGCGCTCCTATACGCTTACGAAAGGTGAGGGACCTTTCTAACTCATGGATAGTGAAGTCCTGCATGCACAAAGCTAAGACGTCATCAGCTGTATCTGCTGATACAATGGCAAAACGAATGGAAGCGACAGCAGATGTGGAGTGACTCACGGCTGCGGCGAAGTTGTCTGCCAGGAGGTTGGCTAACACAAAGTTGTAAATCCCACGGGATACAGCGATAGCCAGAAATGGCTGGTGTGGCGTTCGAGGATGGCAGCAAGGATGCGCCAGCCGCGAGCAGGGGAGCCAGGCCGGTCGAGGGAGCGGCAGAGTCGGGCCCAACTTTTGCGGCGTAGGCGCTTGGAGTGGCGGCGACACAGCGTCAAGACGGCTGTACACAGTCCAGAGTTCGGGTCTGTTTGTGCGTCGAGCTCTGCGACGGGCTCTGCGAGTGGCAGCGCACAGGTTGAGCAGTTTGATGTCTGGCACTGGAGCACCGCACTGCACTGAGTAGTGGATGACGTCGCACAGTAGGAAATGTGTGCAAATAAGTTGTCATTGTTGGATTCCTCTGCGCAGAGCTGTCGGAATTGGGACCAGTTCATGACGGAATAAGCCTTTCTGGCAGGGAGAGCGATGGTGGGAGGGGTGATCTCGATAACGAGGTGGTCAGAACCCTCAGTGTCAGGAGTAGTGCACCAATCGTAGTTGCACTGTGAAGAGACAAGAGTGAGGACGATGGGTGTTTACTCGGAGCTACCGTCACTGAGAACCAGTAGACCAGTGGCACAGACGGCATCGCTGAGGTGGTGTCGTATGGTGGTGCGGCAGCCCCAAGCAGCATGATGCGTGTTGAAGTCCCCGCAGGGGCGGATAAAGAAAAGTGGGGGCCCTGGGCTAATGCGCATATGGGCCCCCTTTCGCTTCACTCACCCCCCTGCCCCTGCTACACTACTGGAATATACCCATGTTTCATTGCAATTCCACCTAATTAACGAAGTGCGATCAATGGGATTCATGCAATAGTAAGGGGGCAGCATTAGTTTTACAGCGCACAAAACACAACGCGACTCGTGGAACGCGCGACACATGTCCGTCTGCGGCCGAGCGCCGAACGTCACGGAAGAGCCACGTGAGCCGACCGACAACTTGCGGGGCTGCATTGCAGCGCGCTGCAATGCAGCCGGTCGGCCGGTGCAGCCGGTTGACGGTCGGCTCACGTGGCTCTTCTGTGCGCGCGCTGCCTACTCTCCGCTTTCAGTGACACCGTACACAAGCAGACAGAAGGGGTTTTCGTTCGCAGCACTGTTTTAATGCTAACGCATTAAAAAAAGCTAGCAGGGCTAGCTTCCTACAGTTGAGCTGGGTGCTCCGGCAGCGACTAGGAAATAGAAACACTCTTTAATTAGGCCCCCAAGAGGGTATTAATAAAAGCTATTAATATTAGTGTGATTATACGATAAACGGTTACTACTGCCCTCATGGGGCACATTTGAATAGCAGAATTTAAGTCCTGGATCAGTGGGGAGCGTGCTCAGCTGCTGAGCTGAGCACCGGGGTTCAAACCCAGCCACACAGCGGCCGCGTTTTGATGGAGGCGAACTGCAAAAAGGCGCCCGTGTGCTGTGCGATTTCAGAGCACGTCAAAGATCCCCAGGTGGTCTAAATTATTCCTGAGCGCTCCACGACGGCACCACTTGTTTTTGCTGCCGCGGTGGATCAGTGGTTATGGTGCTCGGCTGCTGACCCGAAAGATGCGGGTTCCATCCAGGCCACGGCGGTCGAATTTCCATAAAGAACGCCAGGTGGTCGAAATTTCTGGAGCCCTTCACTAAGGCGTCTCTCATAGCCTGAGTTGCTTTGGGACGTCAAACCCCAGTAAACCAATAAACCAACGGCACCTCTTTCTCTCCTTTCATTCACATCTTCCTCCCTCCTCTCAAGACATGGTTGAGGTGTCGACCTAGAAGTGAGGCAGTTACTGCGTCTTTTATTTCCTCGAAAATTATATTTGCCCTGGCTCTACAAAACCAGTCCCAAGGAAAATAACGAACAAAATAAATTGCCGCGGCGGTCGCATTTCCTAGAGGCCCGTGCTCTATGCGATATCAGTGCACTCGATGTGGTCGAAATTATCTGGAGCCTTCCACTACGGCGTCCCGCATAGCCGGACTTGATTTGGGACGTTAAACAACATAAACGAGTGGTTCGCTTTCATAGTGGCCGTCGGACCACAAAGTGAAACCGTGGGACTTCGAAGAAACTAGCGTAGCCTGATTTGTTTTTCAATTTAATAAAGGTAAAGAAGAAAACCCGTTGTGTAAAATAATTCTGACGACCATTTTTCATATCTCTAGGAAATTCGAACTCGAACAATCCACCTGTGTAGCTGAGAGAAGCATTCTACTGTGTGCTTTATTTTCTCAACAGTCTGTATATGATATTAGCACAAGTAGAGGCCGCTTCAAATGCCGCTGCTCATTCTGGTTTCGTTTTCGGCTGTCCTGCTCTAATCATAAGTGTGACACTAAAGTGTTGCATTTCCTTATATTTGTAGGCCATGCAGAAGGCGTAATGCAAGTATTTTTTACATCTAGCATCGCATTGCATATTAGCGAATATGTCTGGTTTTCAAAATTAATTAGTGGATTTTAAGCGGATTATGAAAGCAGTTCCCGCAGAATGCCTGGCGGCGAGGCGGGAGTCCCGCCTGTTATGCCGACGCCAGGATTCTCAAACAAACTACACCTTCAACACTACACCTTCAGACGCCACTGGACGGCGGGATTGACAGAAAACCACGAAAACCTTTCCGCAATCCGTAAGAAAGGGGGCCCCCTCCGGGTGCCGAGGGAATCCTGTTTTTGCAGCTCAACAAGCTCCCACCAACTGATTAGGCTAAACGAAGTTACATAGGTGGGGGCCCATCTCTTTGTTCTGGTTTTCTCGCTTCATGCGTGCCGCTCAAAGTTCCGTTGCCTGCGGTTCTATATACTGAGCAAGTTAGAATAAAGGGGCCCCTCCTCCTTCTGTCGGAGGTGAGACCCTGGGCTGCAGCCCCCTTAAACCCCCGCTTAATCCAGCGCTCCCCGCAGGTGACATGATCGGGAGTCAGGCGTGGCGACAGGTGGGCAACAGAGCGAACGTCCCAGTGAGGGTTGTTCGGCCGCACATACACAGAAGCGACTGAGGCGTCACAACCGCGCATACGCACTGTGAGAGCAACACACTCTACACTATCGACGAGTAAGTCGTTCGCGGGTATTCGGGAGTGCGGAAGAGATGCACGCACATAGACTGCCGCACGAGGAGAGCCACGTGGGCGGGAGGGGTCGGTGCATGGAGAATCCGCGCACGCATCATTCGCGCGCCGGCCTAAGAGGGCAAGGGTGCGCGGAACGGGCTGCGCATGCGCTGCCTCCTTTAACAGGGATATTTAGTTAACAGAGAGCAGTACGCTCTGTCCACGACGGGTGGCGTCACTGGGACGTCCGCCACCCCTGGCCTTCGGAACTGTCGTCAGCAGCATCTGCGCGCAGTGCGAAACGCTGCTGCGCAGCTTGCGTACGAATGTCAACCCTGCTGTGCTAGGGATGACGTGAGTATTTTTGAATTAAAATTTGGAGCTAATATCCCTGTGGTCTAATGTTGGGAAATTATACGCGCACATCTGCGGGGCACTTCGCGAAATAAGCCGCCGTTTTTTGAGGAGCTGTCTTGCGAGCTCAAGCTTGCTTTCAGGGAGAACAGAACGTTAATGTGTTGTTCTACGAAAAAAAAAACATATCACAAACCCCACGCGCCAGTTTATTTCTGCGTTGGCAGTAGCTTGGGGAATGCCAGACCAAACTGGTGATCTTTTCGTAGCAGTAATATATTTTGCGTCATTATAATGTTGCCGCAATACTTTCGCAGATTTTTTTTTAAACACCTCGTGGATATTAGTGCGGACGCGTTCATACTTCATAGTGCGGAGAAAGAATTCAATGTGTACATGTCTGCAACCTTTCTCACCTTTGTCACACACTGATCCACTACATCCAACAATCGGCATTTACTAGAGTAATTGCTGAGAGATATCATATCCGCAAGAATGAGCAATCGTGTGTGGGTGTAGTTTTGCATGAGCGAAGGTTTTTATATCTAGACGCACCTACTTGATTATCTTCTATGCACCCACGTGAATGCTTGTTTTGCTTTTGGTGTTTTCTTTCTCTTTATGTTCTGCGTTTTTGCAATAAACGCCCAGTAGTGAGTAAGCGCCTCTGTTGTCTTGTCTCCCTTGTCGTTCGTCGTGATTGCGCTAAACTTTTTCGTGATGCATTACCAACTAGCTCAGATGACGATACTTCTTCAATCGGTGCTTTTTGAGACCTTTGCAATAAAGGCACGACTCCAATCACACTTCCGAGGCGCCGCGCTGCGTTCGGCGTCGAGAGAGGTGCTCGTCTCCATTAGAGTGAGCTTAGATATCTCCATTCTCCAGGAGCTGTCTCGCGCCCCTCGCGTCTCTGCACGCGTAGACTCACACTCTGCGGTGATGTTGCTAAAAGCAGTTTGAGTGCCAAGTGTGGTCAGAGGTAGTAGTGAGCGTGATAAAGTGATTCTAAAACGCGTGGAATGCATTTGGTGCACTAATAATTAAGCATGCCTCTTCACTGTGATCCTCGTTCACTCTGTGCTCGTGTGCAGCGCGCGCCAAATATCCGACTGGGACAGCTATAGTCATTTAGGCTTTTGATTGAATTTTTATTTTCACCGGTTTGTAGCTTCTGCTGTTGAGGCGTCGGCTGCTTCTGCCTTCTGTGTTCTCAAGTTGCTTCTGGACAGAGCTAGTGATCGGCACCACTGAATCTTTGTTAATTATTCTCATGTGAGCTTTCTTTCGTTCACTGTGGTGCGTCTCCACTCCTCCACTGCAGCTCGCTTCGTCAAGGCCTCGAGCGAGGATCGCCCGTTGCCGTGCATTCACTGGGCCAGGCTGAAAGCCGAGAGCGACCAACAGCGGGAAAAGCGCTGGCCAGGTGAGTGCAGCTTTTGTGGAGGAGCTGTTTTCCTCTTTTGCAGAAGAAGTGGGGTAGGGGGCTGCTTGTTTGCAGGTTTGTGGCTTTTTCCTTCTAATCTTGACAATAAAAAGTACCTTGGGCTGTCGTCTTTGAATAGCTGTTTTTGGAATTTAGAATTTATTTTATTCGATTGGAATTTTTCTTAAGATGTTCTCGCGGAATGTGACAGCGTTTCATCATCATCATCATCAGCCTGACTACGCCCACTGCAGGGCAAAGGCCTCTCCCATGTCTCTCCAATTTACCCTGTCCTTCGCCAGTTGGGCCACCGTAATCCCGCAAATTTCTTAATCTCATCCGGCCACCTAACTTTCTGCCGCCCCCTGTTACGCTTGCCTTCTCTTGGAATCTGCATTGTACAAGGGTGTCGCTCGGCTTTTCTGATTGGGGACGGTGCATAATGCAGCAGTGCTATCGAAGCTCAGAAAGAAATTTGGAGCTCCCAGCTCATTTGGCTTTTGCCAAGAAAAATATTGGCGCTTAGCACACAAACAGCTACCAGACATGTGCTCTAGGTGTGCCACACCCTGTTCCTTTATTTCCCGAGCAGCTAAAAATGATTTTCAATTCACACTTTGGCTGCATTCCTCAGATGTCTAGGTACTTTCGAGCACAAATTGGCAGCATTATTATACACAGTTCGGATTATTTGACTCCAAAAAAGACCAGCTCTTGTTATGTTAAAATGGTAGACGGCTCATATTGTTATGTACTTGGAACTTATGAGATTGCAGGCTGTATATATTTTCACTCCCAAAGGCTTCTTGTTTCACCACTTGTATTTGATGTCCTACATATCATGCAGTGTCAGCACCCACCGGCTGATCAGAATAATTGTTTGCACTCCCTTGATGATGTGTCTCTGCAATGTGTTTTCTTTAGTATTAATAATGTTTCATACTTGTGTGAAGTGCCCAACCAGAAGGAAAGAGATTGATCTGGTAGTGATGTATGATGTGCAGTTCATGAAGGTAGTTTCAGTGTATTTTTATTTTTGTATTCCTTTAAGGTAGCTCTTCAGTGTGTTTAACTTTTTTCAAACTTGTGGCCATGAAATTCATTGCAGTTAGCAGCAATTACACCAATCTTCAGATTGTGACGGGAGGTTGCTCCATATTGTCACATTGTCAAAAGTTCGTCGTCAGTTATAAATTCAGCACGGCCACATGCGGCAGGCATTGTCTTCGACGACCTCCAAGCACGCTTGTTGCTACACCGCTGCCGAGTCGTTCAGTTCTTTGTGGGTGTGAAACAGCCCAACAGTGTTTCTTTGGAAGCCGTTTTGCTGTCTACCTGACTGCCAAACTGCAGCCATCACAACTACGTGACAATATTACACTAATCTCAAAGTTTCTTTTATTCTTGGAACATTTATGCTTCAAAGTATTTAGTGCAAATAATGCAAGAGAGAACACATTGCCATGTATGCTGACAAAGTCTGTTGATGGGATTTATAAGACATAAGTAGAGGCCGGATTTTTAGGCACCAAGAAGGCATGTTTTAGGCGCCAAAAATAGGTGGTTAAGATTTGATTTTAGGCACCTAAAAAGAAAAATAGGCACTATAAACTGCATCAAAATTGCACTTATCTGATCCGAACATCAGCACGCAATATCTGCCATAAAGTAAAAACAGCCGGAATGATTTGAGATCTTAACCATTGTGTGCGAACCTTAGAAGCACTCTTTTTAAAGCTGTCGTGAAGCTTTTCGTACAACACGCATGCTTCAGCAGAGCAAAAGAGATGGTTACAAAGCCTTTTAAAATGCGTTGGCATACCTGGAAACAAACAATTTGCTTGTCGTGCACAATAGTAAAACAAGAGGCCGTGCATTTAGCAATTGACGCAAATGTGACTTTAAAGCATCCGACATGTGTTCAGAGTCATCCTCATAGGAATTAAACTTATCTATTGCAGGCATGCATGGTGCTTTAACATTAATAAATGTGTCGCCATTTGTGTAAACTGCGTTTTATAGTTAGTGGCTCCAAGTGTCGGAAGTCACGCGGACTTAAAATGGTGCTTGCTAAAAATGCTAAAAATGCTAAAAATGTAGCCGCTTAGTGCTGGTGATGCTTTATATGCCGAAAATAATTATATAGTTCAGCACGGGCCTACGTACATCCACTGGGGATTCATAATAAATAAACACCGTTCATATAGTAATCACTGCTAAAGTCATGAAAGCAGTAGCACACAAGCAACGTCTCCATGTTGGTGGGCTCAAAATTGTGCCTCTTCTCATTGAGAACAAGCTTGTAAGCTGAAAAGGAACGCTCCACACCAACAGATGTTACAGGAGTGTGCTTGTAGGAAACCATTTCGATTGAAGGGTTGAGATAATATGACATAGGAGTGACGCCAAAAGAGTGATATTCATACAAGCATCAAACATTGTTTGAGTGCATGAATGTGTTCCGTATGCACGCACGACTGGCACGGCTCTCAGCTGTCCAGTGCGGCCTACTCCAAGAAAACTGCCGCCAAAGGCTATTTGATTAGGATGACATGCAGATGAGGCACAAGGAATGATCATAAGGCAGATTACCAATATGGCAAATTTTATCCAGTTAAACTTTATCCAGCCAGCTAATGGAACAATTTGCAGTCAACTCGAACCCACTGGGAATTATGTGGACGAAACTTACGTACTTCATGTACTTTCCAAAATGTAGCACCATCTGGTCAACTACCATTTTAACGGCCAGAGTTTACAAGCTGTAACTACAAAACGGCAGAAACAGGAAAAAGGTTATTTCGATATTTTTGGCTGATGTGGTTGACATTGTCTACACAGTCGGCGTTGGAGTAGTGTTCACCACACCCAAGTGACGAAGTCATTTAATGTTGCCATGTGTGGGTTCAACTCAAAACCGAAATGGATTCGAAAACAAAGAGAATCTGAAAACAAAACCACAACGTATATCAGGGCCATTTTCTTCAAAATAGGGCATTTTTAGGCACCAACGTTGGAAATCGGCATTTATAGACGCTGACGCCCAAAATAGGCATTTATGGCACCATCAAATGTGTATTAAACATGTCGTGAACGCCTAATTCATGCTCATATGTAAAAATGGTGCGCCTATGATGCCTTGAAAAAAATAGGCATTTGCCTAAAATCTGGTCTCTAGACATAAGGATATACCTGGCCTTGCAGCCTGATAGTATGATGCTTTGTCATCCTTGTTTTTTCATGTGTTTAAAATGTTTGCTGCTTTTAAGTGTAAAGAATAATGCACGTTCCTGTCCAACATTTATTACTCCCTCTGCTTTGTTGTTGTGGCCTAGTGTGTGTAATAAATCATGTTTGTAGATCACATCACATCACTTTATTTTCCTTAAAGACCCTTTTCCAGGGTGTTACATAAGGGGTGGGGTTTACGAAATGCAGGAATCAACAGTGTTTGAAAATGATGATGAACATGTTATGGCAGTAATATTATGGGGAAGGCCGTTCCAGTCAGCTGCTGCACGAGAAAAAAATGAGTTGGCAAAAACAGTGGTACGGCCACGTGGACGCAAAACTTGGAAGAGAATGATCGACCGATGCGGTGGGACCTACATTGTGGAAGTGCGCAAATGTATGGTTCTTGTTTTAGTGGTGAATAAAAGAACTTGTGAAACAGGACAAGACTGGCTATGGGACGGCGACTAGAAAGATTAGCTAGACCTGACTACGATTTGAGGGATGATATGCTGACATCGTACTAGTATGAGGAGTGCATGAATCTGATAGCCCTGTTTTGAAAAGATTCGATAGCGTGTGTTAAATATTCTTGATAAGGGCTCCAGATGGGTGATGCGTATTCAAGTTTAGTTCTAATGAATGAGATGTACGCTTGTAGTCTTACGTGTTGTGGGGCTTCCCGTAGGTGATGTTTTAAGAAACCTAGTGTTTTATTAGCAGATGATATCAGGTTAGTCACGTGCAAACGCCAAGATAAATCATTAGAAATGGTGACTCCTAAGTATTTATATGACTGGACGAGGTCAACTGGGGAATTGCAGACTGTGTATTTGAAAACAAGAGGATTTCGACGGCGGGGAAAGGACATGCACTTGCATTTGTTAGAGTTGAGCATCATCATCCACTGGTAGCACCAGTCTTGCACATGGCGCAGGTCTGCCTGAAGGGATTCTTGGTCAGAATGGTTAGTCACTGAGCGATAAATGACGCAATCATCGGCGAATAAGCGGATGTGACAAGAGACATGCTGGGGTAAATCATTAATGTATATGAGGAATAACAAAGGACCGAGAACAGAACCCTGTGGGACGCCAGAGGTTACTGGAAGCGGGTTGGAAAGTTGGTTATTAATGACGACGGACTGAGAGTGATGCGTGAGGAAAGCTTTAATCCATGCAATTATGTTCGGATGTATACTTCAACTGGGAGAGTTTAAGAAGCAAGCGTTGATGAGGTACTTTGTCGAATGCCTTAGCGAAATCTAAGAAAATGGAGTCAGTTTGCAGGTTAGTATCAAGGTTGGCGTGAATATCATGTAGAAAAATGGCTAGTTGAGTTTCGCAGGAGAACCCCTTGCGAAATCCATGCTGTGATGGATGGAAGAAATTATTTGAATCCAAAGATTGCATGATTTGAGAGTAAATGACATGTTCCATGATTTTGCACGGTACACTTGTTAATGAAATGGGGCGATAATTAAGAGGTGAATCAGTACTACCTGATTTCTGGACGGGAACGACCTTCCCCACTTCCCAGTCGTCTGGAATGGTACCTTCGGAGAGTGATTGCGAGAACAATCCTCAAAACCTCAAAGCCTCAAAACTGGCTGCACTTATTTTTGATGCAGCGTTACATGTTCCATGGGTGTGTTCCGGGAACCAAAATTCTGTTACTGCTGTCAATTAAGTTGCCGTATACCCTAGTGATACGAAGAATTTTTACGCAAATGCCTTTCAAAGAAGGTCCTCCAGCCAGTGGAGCTGGCCAGTTGGTGTGATGTGATGGTTAATCCCCATTCACTTAGTGTGACATACAGGGGGCTGGGAATTGACTGCATAGAGATCATGAATCCAGCGTCAAGGAATATGTTCACTTGACATCGCGGTGCTAGGTGGGCGAGTTTAATGTTTTCAACGATACACATCGCCAGAGAGAGAGAGACTCTTTAATGAAATACAGAGAATTTAGCCGGTGTTTCAATATCGCTGGCATGCTACTCTGCGTAGGGAGGGGAGTTTGGGAGATAAAGACTGAAGGAGAGCCGCACATGAGTTGTGCGGCTTCTCATGACAACACAGATGCCTCGAGGGGACTTCAGTGTACTCACTGCGCTTGGCTTCAACAGTCAATGCAAGTGCAGGGCGCTTTCCTGCTTGGTGAAAATTATTTAAACAGAAACGTCGCGCCATGGAAAAAAAAAAAATTTGCGCTGTCGTTCAGCGCGAGCAATTCGCTGCACGTCTTTGCCGCGCTTATAGCGCTGTGCGCTGCATTCAGTCGCCTTAATCCCCGACTGAAAGGTGCGCTGGCGTATGAATTCCTCGTGACTACGAAGATCGGTGCGGGCGCGCGCTCCCGCGTAGAATATGGGCACTGGTTTCGTTGCCCGATCGAGGAAGCTCTGGACGATCGAGCATGCATGCAGCGTCTCCACCTTGCTGAAAGGATGATCGAGGATCGAGGGAAGGCTATGCGTAGTAGAAAAAGTTAATTCCGACTGGCGCAGTTCCTGGCCGGTGTATGCCGCACACAAACATGCGTACGTGTACTGGCTATCAGATAGGCAGATCTGCCCTGATAGCGGGCGGGTTCACTGCACGCGGTGCGCAGCATATGCATAGCGGAAAGGTCGAACATAATCAGTTTTGAGTATGAAGTATGATCGACGTACGTACCGATACCACATTTGCTCTACTTTTTGCGCGCAACGCGCACAAACGCGTTAAGCTAGAATTAATTGTGCAGCACCTTTTAAAAATTCATTCGCCTCAATTGATGGTTCTCCCTAGATTAAAATTAACTGCGCAGCTAACACACATTTTTTTTCACCTGGCCGTAGTTTATGCCGTACGCCTGGAATCGTCTGCGCCGAGGACGAGTGAAGAAAAGTCAGCAAAGCCGAATAGCGGCCGGCCGTCTTTGCATGCTTCGCACGAAACGCAGAAGTACTTCAGTTATGCGAACCGCTTGGTTGGTACGCATCAGTTGTCAAGTTCACTACGAGACAACGTTTACCGTCCAATATTGATATATGATATGTGTACAGTTTTGCCGAAAATGAGCCAGGATCGAGTGAAGCCGGCCGGATGCATCCTTGAAAGCTAAGCATATGATCGAGAACGCGAGCTCTACAGCAATTCATGGCCTCCGTGCAAAGAATTTTCAGGCACTATCGGAAGGGCGCGCAGCTCATTAATGCGTGCTTGCAAGAATCATGCAATTTGCACGAATATTGTATATGTTTGAGCATACGTACGTGTGTTTCAGATATGTCCCCGCTAATTTCGTAAGCTGCTTTCTGGCCAAATAAATCTCCACCGGTGAGCGGTTGTGCTGGTACTACAAGATGTGTGCTACACAAACCGATTAAAACGTACAATTAAGCTTCTTGCCAGTATTATAACTTTCCCGAAGCGATTCGCAGCTATACCGGTGACGGTCGAAGCTAACGTCGCCCGCAGACAGAGCAGCGCTGCATGTAGATTTCTGCAGGACCGTCAGAGCCACGCCGACCGGTAAACAGAGCTGCTAATGGAGATGCCTTCAGCACCATCAGAGTGGTGCCGGTACAAGCAGACGTGCTGACGGAGATCCCTTCAGCACCTTCAGAGACGCGCCGGTGCAAACAGAGCTGCTGACGGAGATGCCTTCAGCACCGTCAGAGTCGTGCCGGTACAAACAGAACTGCTGACGGAGATGCCTTCAGCACCATCAGAGCCGCGCCGGTGCCAACAGAGCTGCTAATGGAGATACCTTCAGCCCCGTCAGAGTCGCGCCATTGCAAACAGAGCATCCATGCAGATTCCTTCAGGTCCTTCAGGTGCATGTAGAGGTGACAGTCAAGAATCCTGTTGGCTCCCTGAAGGAACTTTGAAGGATTTTTTGACCGGGTGGATGATGATGAAAACTATTTTGAACAAGGGAGTTATGGACACGTCGGTCCTTGGGCCCCCGCACGGCCCCACTGCACTCAAACGTTCATGTCCCGGAGGCTCATGATCCTTCCAGTCGCTTAAACGAGACTAATGTCAGGAGCAGAACACCGGCAGATCCTGCAGATAGTTTGTTTCCGACCAACTTGACGCTGTGGAGAGTCGGTGCGTTTCTCCTCGGCAATTGGGCCATCTTGGGTGCAAGAGCGTCGTTGACACCCAGTAAAAAAAAACCATTGAAACCATTTGAACATTCCCATTGGTTCCAATTGGATTTCCCAATTGGAACCAATTGATTCCAGTGGTGTTTCTGCACACCCGACCAATTGGATCCAACTGGACTAGCCAATTGGACCCAAATTAGGCCAGGCAGTTATTTCATCCAGAAAATATTCACAAAATATGTTATGTTCATTGAGAGAGGTGGCTAAAATGTTTGTGAATAATATGCTCTAGAATCTTGGACAAATATTTCTACAACTGAACATATTATAATATGCAAAAGGAAAACTCATTTATGAGGACTACAGGGAGATGTCGTGCCTAGTGCCAAACAACATTGTTCGACGGAATTGAGATTAACATGTTTTTATGGAAATCAAAGTCAACAGGCACAAATACATCACACGCAAGCAACATACAGGAACTAGTAGCATATATTAGCTCAATATGTACATCCAGAGAACATACTTATGCTCTAACTTATATACCCCATTTGTGAGGCTCTCATGCTGGGGCCAGTGACGCTTGCCCACTGAGCGCAGTTATTTAATTTCAGCTGTAGTGGTGGTGCAGATGATGAGTACAATTTAGTAGGTTAAGCTACTGATAGCTCTTATTATAGGAACCATATTGGTTCTACCTTGTTTGTCAAAAATGCAAACATTCATTTGAAAAATTGGGTGCAGTTGGGCGGTCCAATGGGATGTAATGGGTAAGACCAATTGGGCCCACCAATTGGAAACCCAAATGGTCCAATTGGATAGTCCAATTGGACCATGGTCCAATCGGATAGTCCAACTGGACCATCCAATTGGAATACCATTCCAATTGGAACCAGTTGGAAACTCAACTAGTCCAATGGAACCATTTGAAACCAGTTGGAAATCCAATTGGTTCCAATGGTTTTTTTTGACTGGACATAGCTGTTGAGGTCCAGGCTGTGCAGGCACTGCGGTGGTCCAAAGGCTCGGAGATAACCGCTCTCGCGGCGGGGATGCAGTACGACGCGTTTCAGGTTTGGCGCTTGTTCACTGACGATAGGAGACATGAAGGAGAGCCGGTCGATGCGGACTCGGTCGCACACCCGGACTTCGTGGATGCAACGGTGTTGTCCAGGCAGCCGCGACCACCCACGAAACACAAAACGTCTTACGAACGTCTCGGAACAGCTTCAAATGACTACAAACGTCTTGCGCTGTGTTCAAACGTCTCATAGATGTCGACAAGAAGACGGTTCCTCTGCGGCGTCTCTTAAACATCTGCAGTCAGACGTTTGCTGTGAAACTTCTGTGAAACATCTGTAGTCAGATGTTTTCTAGACTTGTTTCTAAAACGTGGAACTTGAGACCACGTCAAGGAGATGCGCCAGTAATCAGCAGAGTTGCCACCGTGGATTAAACATGCTGTAAATCACGGCACATAAATTAGATGGCCACCCAGTCAAAAATT